>NW_024504786.1:3485059-3649356 GCF_017590055.1 Onychostruthus taczanowskii
GCGCTCCCGGCAACATGGCGGCGCGCGGGGCGGGCAGCGCCTGAGCCCGGCGCTTCTCGGTCCGCGGGGCTTCCCCCCGGCCCCGGCCTCGGCCTCTTCTTCTTCCTCCTCTTCCTCCTCCTCCTCCTTCTTCTCCTCCTCCTGCCGCTGCCCCTGCCCCGCTCCCCGGCGCGGCCATGGAGAGCGAGGAGGAGCAGCACATGACCACGCTGCTCTGCATGGGCTTCTCGGACGCGGCCGCCATCCGCAAGGCCCTGCGCCTGGCCAAGAACGACATCAACGAGGCCGTGGCGCTGCTCACCAACGAGCGGCCCGGCCTCCACTACGGCGGCTACGAGCCCATGGAGAGCGGGCAGGGCCCGCCGGGCGGGCACGGCTCCCCCGCCGGCGGGCAGGGCCCCCGCGGCGGCGACGGGGACGGCGGAGGCGGCGGGGGCGGCTTCGACCCGCCGCCCGCCTACCACGAAGTGGTGGAGACCGAGGTGAGCTGCGGGCGGGCGGTCCCGGGGGGTGGGAGCCACCCGCAGCCTCGCCGCTGCCGGGGCGGGGTGCCCGGGGTCCCTCCGTCGCTGCCCGGGCCGGGGGCTCCTCATCCCCCCGCATTCCCCGCCTGCCGCCCGCCCGGCGCGATCCCCGGCCCGTTCCCTGCCATCGCTGCAAGGTGAAGCGCGCCCAGGGTTTTGCTTGGCATTCCAGGAATGTGTGGCTACCGTAGGGCTCTGCTTTTCGCTCCCCCTCTTGTGCCTTCTTGCATAATTCCGGTGACTAAGGGCTGTCTATTTTTTTTTAACTGTTTGCACAATGTGAAGGAAAGCGCACTGTGGGTATGACTTTACGTACAGTTTTATTTGGGTAAGCCGAGCGTAAGTTCTGAAATGGGAACCCAGTGAGGTCAAATGTTTTTTCAGAACGGAGCTTTAACTCATGGCTCAGGGCTGTGATGTAGATAGAAGTGCTGGGGAGTGTCAGCCTTTCCCAGGTTCTCTCCTTCCTCCTTGTTTGCCTTTCTCTCTCTTCCATCCTCTTCCAGAGCCCTGCACCCTTCAGCCAGCAGATACACTCAGTGTGCTCTCCTTGCTGTCTGGAACAGTCTTGTGGTGCTTTCCTATAAAGTCTTCTCCTCCTCCTGGTCTTTTTCCCAAAACTTCACAGTGTGCTCATAAGAAAAGAGCTAATTAGTAGTGTCCACACTGTGGGACTCGTGGGGATGAGAACAGCAGAAAGCCCCTGTGTGTGATACCAAAGGGCCACCTTGCACAATGTCTGTCTCAAGAAGTGGTCAAGAACAGATGCTTAAGCTCGTGAATAAAACCAGGGAACCTCGTGTCCCCTCCCAGGCTCCAGTGACGAGTATCCTGAGGGTTTTCTGCGCCAGAAAAGTGCTCCCTTTCTGTGCATGCATGTGTACGTGTCCATAAATAAATTCATGAGGAATCCACGGGCGTATCTGGTGCGTAACTACACTTGCACAGATCATCCGTATCCGTAGCCTCGGCGCACTGACGTCCAGCCCTGCGGAATAAAGATAGGTGATCCTGCTCACCGAATTAACTGGGTTAGAGCCTGTGCTGCTCTAAGCTGCTGATGTGTGCTTGTGGAGTAAGGTGATCCGTGGGATGGCACGTGTGTGTGCAGAAACGGAGCCGCTCCTTAACTTCCCTGACCAAAGCGCCAGGGAAACGCCAGGTTTCCAACCTTTGCTGTGAAGGATTGAGAGTGAGTGAGAGTTCTTGTTGGCATTTGGGTTGGATGTAGCTAGAGCTGGGACAGTCTGCCTTGTCAGTGTGACATTTCAAGTGAAGCTGTCAGTGTAAACTTCAGAGAAGCACTTTTTTCCCCCCGCGCTCTTGTTCCCGTTACAAATGGCACTTTGACAACTCTCAGAGGATTCTCCCGCCCCCCATTATTTCATCCTGTACTTCTCATCAAATTTACTTACGCTTTATAATAGTTTCCTTTGCCACTCACCTTCTTGTTTGCTCTGATTTGTGTTCTTTTTAACCCACAGGAGGGAAGTCAAAACATTTCATTGTAGGTAAATCACTGCACCGAGCAGGCATTTCAGAAGGATTGAGTTGTCTTGGTAAATGAAACTTTATATAAATTCATGCCTCAATTTAGTAATTGGATTCATTTGCAGATGAGCATCTGTCAACTCCTGCACATGTATGCAAAACAGTATTTTTGTAATGAAAGAGTTACATCTATAAAAGTCCTGAGACTGGAATTGTTGCCTGTGCATATTTGTCTAACACTGCAGTACAATTTAACAGCTTTTGACGTACATTTTATGAAAGTAGGAAAGTGATATATGATCAGTTCTTGGGGTTTTTTATTCATCAGCTGTTATCTAGCATTATATTTAATAAGCTACAGCTATTCTTTAAGTGGTTAATCAGTAATTAATCAGGTTAATCAGTAGTTTTCCATTCAGCAGAAGCTTATGGCATATGAAGCTGTACAGAAAGCCATTGCAGAAGCAGCTATATTATTCATTGTAGTCATACACATTATGGTGAAACATATTGTACCCCATGCTGTCTTGTGGTAATTCAGATGTTATTTCTGGTTTTCTTCCTCTCGGTATCATCTCTCTTTCTAACAGCTCTTCAAGTGTGTATTCTTCTTTCTCTTCATAATGCCACTTTTAACTTTTATTCAGTGGGGAGGAAGTGGCATGTCAGATTTTTGGATTTTATATATCAGCAACAGGAGATAAAGAG
The DNA here is from genome assembly GCF_017590055.1 of Onychostruthus taczanowskii. Taxonomy (NCBI): domain Eukaryota; kingdom Metazoa; phylum Chordata; class Aves; order Passeriformes; family Passeridae; genus Onychostruthus; species Onychostruthus taczanowskii. The sequence goes on from NW_024504786.1 coordinate 3,487,783, forward strand.
AGGATAAATCACAGGAGAAGAGTTCTTAGAAATTTTCTCCCAAGTAAAATGTTCCAATCTAATGCTTCATGAACAAAAGTTAGGATTAGATGTTATAATTTAAGAATAACAAGAATGCTTCAGTCATTCTTCAAAATGCGTATAACAGGTCTGTACTTTGAATTTATGTGCTTTTTTTGGCTGAACACACTTTAGCATGCATATAAGAATAGGTCTATGAATGATTAAACACTTTACATTTTCCCTAATCAGTAATGAATCCATTATGTTTGCATATGCTTATTTGGTCTCTATTACATAATGTTAGAATCTGTTCAGCATTCATGTGGATCAAAGAAAGGCTTGTCTAATGGTTTTCTTTGAGAGGAGCACAGCTACCAGATACATATCATACTAGTTAAAACATGTTTTCTTTAGATAAGTCTTTAAAAATCAGTCTGAATCTTTTTTCAGTGGTCCAGGTTGCTGGTCTTTAGGGCTGTCTGAAAGTGTTAAAGAAGCCTGAGTTTGGAGTAACTGGCCCAGAAGCAAGATATCTGCTGTGAGCTGGCCCAACATATGCCCTGTGCTTTCTTTCTGTATGAGGCTTGAGGTGAAGGTGTGCATAAATTTCAATTTCATGAGGTTAAAATTTTACTTTCAGCAGGCTGGTGTTTCCCTATTGCTTCAGTTTTGGGTTAATAGCTGAGGGGTGTGCCTTTGGCATTGATGCTGGTAGCATGACCACACTTAACTCATCAAAAGGAAAAGGCCAGACAAACTTGGGGGCTTCAGTTCATTTGTGCAGTCTTCCTAAAACCACGGGAAGTTCACCTTGAGGTTTACAGCTGCTTGGAAGTTTTGCCCTTTGTAGCACCAAACCGCACTGATAGACTGAGGTCACCTGCTTTTCCAAGAGGCAACTTTGTGTGTTTGACATAAATTCTGTGTTTATGTCTGTTGACAGAAGTAAATCTTGCAGTTTGGCAAGAATGTGGGGTTTCTGTGTTTATTCCTTAGGCAACATGCAGATTGTCACGGTGTGATTCTGTGCCGAGGGAGGCGGGTGAAGGATGCTGTGCTCATCTCTTCATCTGACTGACAGATAAGCTGCTTTATGAACTGCTGCTAAATCCTTATAATTTAAGACAAGACTATAAATGAGTGTGATGACAACGTCTGTCAGTGTGTCCATGAATTGTCACAAGTGCCACAATTGCTGGCTTTCATGAGTTTGAGTGGAATGGGTTGGAGAAGAGCAGGCTAAACAAATGTGGGGATTGTGACCAGAGAACTTGAAATTGTGGGGAGGGACAGGTAAAAATATTAAACATATACGAATGGTTTGTATAACCTTCATTAAAACAACCTTAATTTGCTTTTAAAACAGCTTCTGAGAGCCATTACTATGACCTTTTAGCTAAATTGTGATGAACAGATTATATTACCCCCCTGGCTATTCCTGTCCCCTTCAGCATGTGCTCTTTTGATTTATGTTTTTTTTAGTAGAACTGGATCAAAGCTCTACATGCCAGATTTTACTAGGTAAGGTTTATAATAAACTTGTCCAAGATTGCTTTTGAGGTCCTGTTTGACTGCAAGAGAAGGGATTTTGTGAAAAAAAGCAGGCCGGCGACCGTAGTGAGTGCCAGTGCCAGGAACATTCTCACTAGTCATGCTGCAGAACTGTGGTGTTCAAACCCTACCTCTCCTCATTATTAAAGCTCAGGACTGAAAGCAGTTCTGCTACAGATGTGCTTTAGCTTTTAATGTGTAAAATGAGGATAATGGGCTGTGCTTTATTAGGAGAGCCATGGACATTAGGCTTGTGAAGTTCTTTGATCTTTGAATGGAAGGAGCAGTATTTATTTAAAGACAAAGAAGGTATTTAGCCTTCAAGCAAATGAGATGGATTTCACGCTACAATTCTGCACATTTAAAGTCAGTCTTCTCTCTTGTAAGTAGTCTTGAGCTTTGCAAAAGTGAGTATTTCTTGCATTCGCATGTGGAAGTTTTACAGAGTGGCTTGTCTACGAATTGGCCTTGTAAAACAATTAAGCAATCAAATAAAGCTCTGTGGTGGATTCTGGCATCGAGTCCCTGGCTGGATGCCATCAGAATGTCAAGTGGAATTAGTATTTTAGCACTCTTGGTTTTCAGCATCACTGTTTTCAAAAATGAGTGGCCCTGGTGTGGAACCTCTTTCTATATTCTGATTCCATTAACACTTCCTTGAAAGCATTTGAAAGAAAATACTCTGGGTTTCATTCTTGATATAACACAGACTAATAGAGATGCTACATTGAAGTTAGGGAAGTAGGAGTGATACTGAGAGATGCTGCTGATTAATTTTAAATGTAAGCTTTGTTTTGAATAACTCACAAAGTCATTATCATGTAATGTGATCGTTAGAGTAATTGCTGGATTGAGAGGAGCACTCTGTAATTACTGGTTCATTGGTGAAGGTGATGCCTGCAGGGTCAGTGAAGGTGGGAGACAGCTCTGTACAGCCAAATTCTCAGCTGGGCAGGAAGTGTTTCTGGTATAATGTCCTCTGGAAGCATTTTTTGGTCATCTTCCCAGTTTACAGTGCTATTCTGTGGCAGCTGTTTAATAAGGAAGTGAAATACTGGGGAAGAATGAGAATAAAAACAAATTAGCCAGTGTTAGAAGTTAATTCCAGCAAATCATTTGGATTGCTTTTGGATTAAGGAACAGTAGCTCTTTGTATGAGGAGGGCAAAGAGGAAGTGCCTGTGTCTTTTGTAAGCTTTTATTTTGAAAAAACCACGTATTTGTGCTGCTGTAGGAATAGCCTTTGGTATATTTGTTTCAAGGGCCAAATTAAAAATTAATTTTAAAAGCCAGTGCTCCCAGTGTTTCTTGCCACTTGATCTTCCTGCCACTACTTTACAGCAGTTCTGGCTTTTCTGGTGCCCATCAGAACAATCTTGAGAGGCATTTAAAGATTTTTTTTTTTTATTATTATTAATTAGTCACAATTTTGGCATTACACACTGTCAGAATCAGCTGCTTTGTCAGTTCTGGTTTCTGTCTCACTATACATCAGTAGAACAGAAGTACAGATGAGTGTTAGGTAGCATTATTGAATTAATTTTCCTTTCCAGAGCCTGACCTTTGGTCACTAAAATGTTACAGTAAATACTTTATGTGGTTCTGCAGCACTTCTCTATTAATTCCTGGTGTTTTGGCAAAGGGAGATACAAGTATTGACTTAATTTTAAGTACTGAAATGTTAAGCATTTGTGATTCATTGTTTTATTGTTTAAAAGCACAATGTTTATCTGATATCACACTAAGTTATTCTGAGTTATTTGGAACAAGCATGAGGCTTTGTGCTTATGAAAACTCAAGGGTTGGGAGGAATAATGGTGTTGTCTCTGATTCTGGCTGTTTGTAGTTACACGAATTGAGTAACTTTTTAAATATATCCACAGACAACAGTGAAAACACATGGAAGATAAGTGTTTTCCTTGGTTCCTTATGAATGGCATTCCTAACAGTGCTTTCCATGACCTCTCCCTCACCTGCAACTTATCAGACTTCAAAATACGTTGCCAAAAGTGGTTGTAGTGAATCTCTGCCTCGGATTTCAATGAGTACCGTGGTAATAGCAGTATAAAAGGGCAAAGAGGCTCCTTGTATTTTTGAAGTTAAGTGGAGGTTTTAATTCAAGTGCTGTTTTTACAGAGCCTCAGTTGTTTTGTTTTGCTGTGATGCTCAGGACTATGTTTATCTTTGAACAAGCAGGCAGGTACATCAGGGAGTATTGCCTGGTAACATCACACCATCACCCTGGAAATCAGGGAGAGAGTACAAGCCATGTTTTCAGAAACTCTGAGTTAATTCTCAGCTTTGCTGAATTAATTTTTATTTTTCAAATTTGTATCATGTTCTTATTCCCAGTCTTTCACAGTTCTTGGTTGTGAGAGATGGGGGACAGAGGGAAGGTGGAGCCATAGGGTTTTAATGGTTGTAATTTGTTATAATCCTTTACAGCTATGAAGGGTTTAGTCTAAACATGCATCCTTCATGGTGTCCTAGTGCAACACTCAGTTAAGGTCACTGTCTAAAACCTTCTGTGAGAAAGTTCACTAAATAAATTGGGTTTTTTATGATGGGATGGGAGTCCAGATCAACTTCAGTTAGGTGGAATCTGTAAAAGAGAATTTATTTTCCTTTAGTAGTAGACTGGTATCATCCTTTTATACTGGCATGACAAAATACTAGCATTTTTTTCTTGTGACAAGACTGTATTTGTTTGTGTAAAGTAGTCCATAGTAGAAATTTTAAGCGCTTCATTTCTATGAAAAAGGAACAAAACAGCTGTGTATCTCACCAACAAGCTTATGTTCTCTTAGCAGAACATAAACAACAAAAAACTTTCCTATCTGTTGCTGCACTTAAATTTTTTGCATCCCAATATGTTTCTCTGGATGAAAATTCAAGGGTGAGATGTTATATCTCTTTAGAACTTAAAACAGTTAAAAACTGTGACAATACTTTGCAAGTAAATGTCTGTCTGTCAGTAAAACATCCAGGAAATCACAGTGGGTTTTCTTATTGCCAGATGAGAAACATAATGTGGAAATTCCATACATGACAGCATTTTTTGAGTCTTACTAATACTGACATATTCACAAGAGGATCCCAAGCTTGCTCTTAGCAGTGTGGGTCCAATGGGTTCAGTCTGAGTGCAGGAATAGGCAGCTAGGAAATACTCTCCAATTTTGTTCCCACATCTGCCACTTAACAAGACTTGAAGGTTCTTTAACCATCTGGAATACCAGTTTATAAAAAGCAAATAGGTTACAGGTATGAAAATGTGACAGTTTTTTTTAAACATTCAATACCTTGTTCTTAGTGTTTATGTCTAAGTGCAAGGTGATGGATTTGAGGTATTTGAAAGGCTTTGAATTCTTACACTTGTGTTTGAGTTGTAGGTAACAGAATATCCCCCTTTTAGGAGTTAATTAATAGAAAAAGGAGTTAATTAATAGAAAAAAGGTTTTCATCCAGGTATGAAACTAAAAACTGCTTTAATCAATAGTCTGGCAGGTGGAGGGGCTGTCAGGTCATGACTTCAGGATTGACAGCTTCTCCCACAGTTGGATGGGCACAGTACATCAGAGCAGAGAAATGCTCTGTTTTTCTGGGTGTTTGATGTATTTCCCTCACCTTGCCTCCACCTGAGCATTGCAGTGCTCTGCAAACACTTGTGAGTGGTGCAGCAGTGCTGTGCAGAGGGGAGCATCCCTGCTGACACTTGGCAGCTGGAAAAGCTGTAGCATTGGAAAATTGATTTCTTTGTTTTCTGTGTGTGTGATAAAAACTGAAAGGTGGACCTAAAAATTTTTGTCAGCTAGTTCTGGCTTTGTGCATTTTTTTCATTACTGCTTTTCAGAGCAGTTAAACTTTGTCCTGTTTGTAGGTACATAGTAACAAGGTTTTGTGGTTGTTTTGGTTTTTTTTAAACGATGCAATGAAACTTCAAAAATCTGTTTTCTTGGCTATAAAATGATGGTTGTTTTGTGAAAATGACTTACTAGAGAGGCATGGGGTGGAGGTAGCTGCTTGGTCTGCTGGTGTGTTAGAAAGTCTGGTCCTATTGCTTGTTGAAAGAAACAAAACTTTGGGGTTTTCTTTCCTAAGTTATACTGGATTCAAGAGCACATAATGTGATTTAGTTATGGTGATAATAGATTCTGTTGGTAGCCTCCTATCAAAATCAAATTAACTAACTTAAATTATGATTTGACTGTAATTTCATTACTAAAGCTGCCAATTAGAATCAAAACAAGTCTTAAACTCTTGTTATTTTATGTCAAGTGACTGGTATGGGAACTGTCAGTGGCTTTAGTTAAACAGTGTTTGATGAGTTAATTAGCTGAAAACTGCATGAGTACATTTTGAAGCTTTAAACTGTGACCTTTTGGCAATTAAAGTTAATTCATATTTCACTCTTTGTGCTAATCTTTGTTCTGTGTTACTCTTCAGTAGAAGGTTTTATGCTACAGATTTAAGCAATGCTTTATCGATCAGATGTTGAACAATTTTTGTTTATTCAGCCTTGCAAGCAAATCTGGGAGGTGCCAGGTCCCCAGAGAGGGAATCTTGAATCAGTGCTTGAGCCTGTTCCTGTGAGAGTATTTCTCCTGGGAGCCTCTGTGTGTGTTTAGCCATAACTGTATTTTCACACCTTGAAAATAAGCCAGAAGAGCCAAGACTGTTAAAACAAGGGGATCTTCAGGGCTTTTGTGCAATAAGAGATACATCAGAAGGCATGGAAAACCATATTAAAAGTTTGTCAGCAGAAGTTTGTTGGTCTCACTATTTCAGCTGCAGAAATAGCCACAGATTTATGATGTGCACTGTGGCTTCCTACTGCAGAAAAGAGTGACTGTAATGGCCTTTTAGATAATTTATCTAATGGGATGACCCGTTGGTTTCCAGGAGTAGAGTTGGGGTTTTTTTTGATTTTGCTATTCCATGAAAGAACATCTGTTCAAATCCTTACCATGTTGGGGGCCAGTCCAGTGCTAAGTCTGTTCAGCCAGAATTGCAGAGTCCTGATGCAGATCATCATCAACTGGCAGACAACATTCTGAAGTCACCTGTTTGAGGAGAGTGAGATACTCTTTACATATATTTATTTATAAACAAGCAAACAAACCCCATGTAGTTCCCCAAAGCCAAGACTGAGAAAATCACTTTTTGGGAAGCTGACATGGCCTTGTATCCTATTTACTTTCTCATATACCATAATTTTTCTTCAAAATCTTGTATTTCCTCCATGGACCTTTGTCAGTAGAGTTATTGCTCTTTACATATACTTATTTATAAACAAGCAAACAAACACCAAAGCCAAGACAGAAAATCACTTTTTGGGAAGCTGACATGGCCTTGTATCCTATTTACTTTCTCATATACCATAATTTTTCTTCAAAATCTTGTATTTCCTCCATGGACCTTTGTCAGTAGAGTTTGCAGTGACAGTTCCTGAGCTCCTCAGTTACAGAGCATTAATTGTGGGTACGTGTTCAGGGCTGTGTAGCATTTGTGAGTGTCAGCAGATAAGTGAATTCTCCAGGCTGTGCTGGAGTGTGAGATCTGTGTGCAGATCTCCAGCCAGCATAAGATGATGCAAGAACTGAGCTGACATTTCACCTTGCTGCAGCAGCTGCTGCTAATAAATCCCTCAGTTTAAAGAGCGGTGCCAAAATTGATTTAAAAATTGGGTGGTGGACAGTTTGGGTTTTTTCATGTGCAGAAAGACACTTAATTATGAAAGAGCAGCAGTAAGTCTTTAAAGAGACTGTTTCTTGTAGTGGATTTCGTTTAAGAAACACAACTCAGTCTGCACTAATAGAATGTGAACATAGCTGTAATCTCCCAGAAATGCAGAGTGTTAAATTTATTAATGGTTTGGAGGGGAATTTGGGTTTTAAGCTGCCTGGGTGTGTATTTGAGACTGTCACAGGTTTCACAGTAGCTGTGAAGCTATGTGGATGTGATGTGTTCTAAAATTAATACATGAACTTGATACTTTCTGCACATGGTTTTAGTAGCAGAGCACTGTCAGACAAGAAGCCTCACTGCCTCTTAATTCCTGGAAAGTGCCAAAAGCATGCTCCTTCAATGCAAATAGCTCCCATTACTATTAGGGCAATATTCCAAATACCACACTCATTTTTTGTGTAAAACCATCCTTTCACTGCACTGTTGGTAGACTCAATCTAGCAATAGTCCAGATGTTTTCTAAGCATAATTTAGGATAATGTGGGAGCTAAATGTACAGTGAAGAACATGTATTAATTCACTTTCCATATGAATTTCTGTGTCATGGACCCTGACAATCACTTGTGTGGAAACAGACAATTAATGAGCAGCATTGCTGGGATGCAGATGGGAAAGCAGAACAAGAAGTGGAGTTTTCATCTGCAGTTGAAGGTCTGCATTGCTATTCTGCACCTCTTTAGATACCAGTTGCTGTCGCTGTGTTTATTTAATGTGGACACTTTTTTTCCAGGGAATGAAGCAACTGTTGGGCTGTGTCTGTAACATTTGTTGAAATGTTGCTTTCCTTGGCTACAAGTGGAGGCTGAACTGTAGTCCTTGAACGCCCAGCAATTGGGTGTTTAAGCTATACTCAGTCTGTCTTTATTATACTAAAAGTTCATTCCTGCTCTGTTACTGTGAGCACTTTATAACTGCACGCTTGTTTTCTGTAGGAAATGGTTTTGTTTTCTGCATTGGTGTTCTTTACAGAAGCTGTATAATTAACAGTTTCTACAAAATGCTTCTAAATCATTTCAATGTCTTTACATGTAGACCTTCAAACAACCCTTCTCCAAAACCTCTGAAGTATTTAAGCAGGGTGTGATCTCTAGATGGGAATTACATCAGGCTTCCATGCACAGTGCTGGATCAGGTGACCGCAGTTTCTGAAGCTGATATTCAGGTCTGCTAAAGTACAACCTCCCATAAAGACAAACTGAGCACAACGTGTTTAGTAGGGGGTTGGAGGAAGGCAGCACTTTATTTCCCAAACACCAATATGTGTTTTTTTTTCTAAGCAGTGTTCTGCTCCTATAAATTGTCCTGCTGCTCTCCAGAACGTTAGCAAGTCCAGCCCACGTGCTGCCCGTGAACTTTAAAGGTTAAGCTCTGCACAATTGCTGCCCCCTTGGCTTAATAGTTTTGAACCATTATGAAGGTGAATGACACATTTACTTTTTAAAAACAGATCTAATCCTACAAATAGCAAATGCAGTGAGAGAGCTGGAAGCACACTTGTGGGCATACATTGGTTTTGTTCTTGGTATACCATCTTCTCCAGAGTTCAGTTCTTTCTTTTTGGTTTATTCCTTTCTAGTTGTTCCATTCACTTTCCTGACACTGTCTGGTTTTTACTTTCGAATGTGTTTCCTGCTTGTCCTTCCTCCCTCCATGTCCCTGGCTTCTTTCTCAGTGGGATCTTGTTACCATCACTGCTCTTGTTTTCCACTGTCTCTGACAGTGGCTCCTGCTCGCTGCCAGGTCTGATCCAGACATTCTGTCCTTTCTCCTGCTGCCTTTGCCTGCTCTTGTGGAGGCAGGGAAGGGTAGTCCATGTGAACTCTTTGACGCTTTGGGTACCTGGCATCTCTGGGAGGTTAAAAAATAAACAAAAGGAAATAAATGAATAACTTGTCTACTCTTTGGTGCTGCCGAGGCATTACCTCATATGGCACTTAGTGGAGAGCAGGGGGTAATTCTGTGTCCTGTGCACAGAAATAGCTGCTCTTTAGTGCCACTGGCAAGGAAACCTGTAAAGCTTAGCTGCAGTCACCTGCTTGCCTTTTCCCTCTTACCTTCCAGAATACTTGACAGTAACTCATTATGACTTCAGGAGAAGGATAATTACATTACCTTGTTGGACCACTATATTTGATGTAGGTTTTTCTTTAGATTATTAGTAAAAGAAAATCTTGGTGTGCTCAAACAGTATCCTGTATCTCTAGTGTGATGGGGTGAAATGGACTTCCCTTAGAGTAAACTATTCCCATATTCTACAGGTGTTGTTGAACAGAGGATTAATGTGCAGATCTATGGAGATCAAAATTTGTACTCTACAGTCTCCCAGGGACTGGAAGTACTTATCACCTAGCTCTAGGATCTGATATGCTATGGAACAAGATTTGCTGCTTAAATAGGCAATTAGTTAGCAATTAGTTATGTAAACATGGTAGTTATCACCTCCATGAAATACATCCAGGTATGTAATCCCTTCAATTCAAATTGAAATATTCAATTCTTCTTTGAAAAACAGAAGCAGCCTCGGGGTTGAGAATTTGACATGCTTGTTACAAGCACAGCTGCCTTTTCTAAACCCTTTAATGTGTCTAGGAAACTGTTTCGCTTGAACTTTTTTTTTTTTTTTTCACCCGCAGAAAAATGATGAGAATGGGAATTGCTCTGGTGAAGGGATTGAGTTTCCAACAACCAACTTGTATGAGCTGGAGAGCAGAGTTTTGACAGATCACTGGTCCATCCCCTACAAGAGGGAGGAGTCTCTAGGCAAGTGCCTGATTGCATCCACCTACCTGGCAAGACTGGGTGAGTTCCCTTTCACAGTTGCACAGATGATCTGTTCAGAGGGTGTCACAGACAGAATGTTGGGCAGTTGGGTGTTTCACTTTAATCTTGCTGCTGTTTATTTGCACCCTACACTACAATCACATCTCTGGGAAAGTGTTTAACAGTGAACTGTTCTACCCAATGCTGTAAAAACATCATTGATCTCTTTTCTGTCTCTCTAAAGTCATTTGTTTACTTAAGTGTTTTTTTTTTTCAAAAAGTGGCACATATGTTTATTTATGTTCTAATAATTGTGGGAATTACATCTTTTCAGAGCTAAATTACTGACTTTTTTTTTTTCCTTGTGCTGGTTATTTTCCATTCATAAAAGCAAGCTGTCATCTCAATCCCTGCTGTACCATTCTTGTATAAGTGGTTGCTTTTCTCTGGTGAAGTGCTTATATTGCATTAGATCTGAATTTGACTCTTCTTATTCAGTACTTTGGCTGGGGTTAAGAGTGTTATGGAGGCACCACACCCAACAACTGGTGTATAATGAGAGTACAAGATAGATTTTCAGTCATGCCTGATGGCAGACTAAAGGAATGTTGTAATCTCTTGGAAGAATAGAAGTTGTTAAGTGGTTCTGCTTTGCTTCTCTGTTTCCAATCTGTGTTAAAAAGCTGTGCTTCAGTTTTGGTGGGAGACTGTGAAGCATCAGTAATGTATGAATTGTAAACTCTGAAGTTTACAAGTTACTTATAGTGCAAATAATGCTTGAAAAACTTGTAAAAGATATTGGGAAATTAATTCTTAGTTCTGAAAGGCAGGTTCTCTCAAGTCATGCTTTTTGTGGCTTTAAAAGCGTGGTAGTTAGGAAGGAACAGTAGCACTTTTACTACTGCTAGTTTGGGTTGGTGTTCCTTCAAATTTGCAGCAAGGTGTCTGAGGTCATCTTAAAAAGTAAATTTTTAAAAATACAGTTAAATAGCACTCTCTTTTCTGTAAAGGTCTTTCTGATTCTGATGAGAATTGCAAGAGGTTTATGGACAGATGCATGCCTGAAGCATTTAAAAAGGTAAGTAGGTACAGAAGGCCAGTTCAATGTTTCTTTGTGATGTTCATGGTGGAAATGGTGTTTTGTAATCCAGACTTCAGGCAAATACTGAATGGGTTGTTAGATTAAAATCACACTCAAAATATTTTCCTAGATTAAAATCACAGAAATTTAAATTTAAATCATACAAGGTCCCAATTCTGTAACTCTGGCCAACTTTGGCACTTAGCTTTTTTCTTTTTTTCTTTTTTTTTTTTTTCTCTTAAATGAAGAGCCCTGGAGTAATTATTAGAGCCCAATGAGAGGTTTAAAGACCCTTGGATATGGCCACTGGTGGCAAGTTCATGGTCAGATTTCCATTAACTATTCTTTCTGTTATTTCTTCAGAGGGTTGCTAAATTCTTTTCACAATCCATTCAGAATTTTATCTTTCACCTCAGTTCTCAATGCCCTGTGTTTCTCTGGGCTGTTGTGAATTTGCTCTATAGAGCTCCCCAAACTAATTGACTTCCTACTATTCCATCCACTTTAGGTACTGCCTAAATTTCCTGCCCAGCATTTAGACAATATCTATAAAAATACATACATACCCTTTAAAAAGTGACTTTGTCCTAGTGTTAAAATACTGAGAATATAACTTCATTTAGGAAGGCAGAAATTGAAGGGTAAAATTTTTCATTTAATTATCAGAGTACTGATCTGATTGTAAACATACAATAGTTTTATATCACTTGGTGTTTTTTGCATATGAAATAAACAGTGTAGATTGTTCCTTCAGAAGTATAATCTGTAGAAATCTAAATTCAGGATGTGCTGAATTACAGTTTGCTGAAATATTTACAAGAAACTCTATTAATGTACAAAAAGTGATTGTTTTTAAACTATTAAGTTTTTTATCTGCTTCTGTTCAGGCACAGCAGAAATTAAATGAAATTTGCAGATGGCAGTCAAGTGTCCTTTATAAACAACCATGAAACCAGATTTAAAGAACATGTTTCAGTAGGTGGGAGCAGCATTAAATACCTCTTTCTCCTGGTACATGTGCTTTGCTTTCCAATAGAAGCTGCTCAAAAAGTGTGAATTGGTAAATGGTTACCTCAGCTGAAGCAGTGCAGCTTTATGGCTGCCTGTTTCAAGGTTTAATAGCTGTGTGTTCAGTCTGCAGACAGATTCATCTCACAGTAGTTGTTTTTTGCAAAGGTTACGATCTCTCCTAGTGCATGCAAGTGGAAAACACTTTGATAGATTTTATTTTCTGCCATAAACTGTGATTTAAGGTGTTCTTCCACAAAATTACAAATTGAGTTAACTCTTAAGCCATTAGTGCAGAAAGAACATCTGAAAAACACACGTGACAGTGATGAGTGCATTCCAAGGAAACATTGATTCTGAAAAAACAGTCTCAGGAGTTGATAAATTTGTTCTTGTTTGTGATTGTGCTCAAACTTTTTAAAAGTTCCTTTTTTTTTCTTATTAGCTGTTGACATCCAGTGCTGTTCACAAGTGGGGAACTGAAATCCATGAAGGAATCTACAACATGCTCATGCTGCTGGTGGACCTGGTTGCAGAGAGAGTAAAACAAGATCCTATCCCCGTGGGCCTGCTTGGTGTGCTTACAATGGTACTTGACCCTCTGATGCAGTTTCTAATATCTGGGTATTTGGCATTTTGTATTTATGCAGCTGATGCTTTTTCCAACTGTTTAAGTTGTAGTTCATTAAAATCTGCAGCCATTGCTTGCTGCAGATATTTTACATCCAGTATGCAATTCAAAGGAGGAGGTGCTGTTCAAATCTTCTTAAAACTAGCAGTTTAAAAAAATAGATCACATTTTTGTCACTTTTGAGTTCAGTTCTCTGAACTTTGAGTTCAGTTCTCTGTTTTATGGACCTCTGGCTCACATGGTTATTGGATAATTTTCTGTACAGAATAAAGGCTTCAAAATGCTTCATGTGTTGAGAACTGAGAGGTGGGAGCAGGAGGCTTGTATTCAGCTTTATTTTTCAAATATTATCAAGATAAGTTTTGAAGCTGGCATAAGGTACCTGTTCATTGCTATGGGCTTTTCTTTGAAGGCATTTAATCCCGACAATGAATATCATTTCAAGAATCGAATGAAGGTGTGCCAGAGAAACTGGGCAGAAGTCTTTGGGGAGGGGAACATGCATGCTGTCTCACCCATATCCACTTTTCAGAAGGTAAGCATGGCCATGCCCAAAAAACTAATTTTAGGGTGGATGTCTTTGTCTCAGATAAGATTATTTTTTGTAAGACAAAGTTTAAATATGTCACCAAGAAAACCTGCAAATAGATGTGGAGTGTATGTTCATCTGTATACATTATTTTGTGGTATCAGATTGTTCCAATTCTCTGTTAGAGGCTACATTTAGAAATGGGTGAAGTTTCATGTCTAAAGTAGCAGAGCAATCTGTGTTTTGCTTTACACATGAAGCACACAACGGGTGGATCTGTGTATTTAAGGACTGACATCTGTTTGGTTGTTGAGAGTGAAATGACCAGGCTAACTCCAAGTGTCCAGTTCTAGTAGAGAACTTAGGCTTTTCTGACAGCCACGGATAAAATATTTTTGACTCAAACACACTGGCAAGGAGGCAGTTTTTGAGGTTTGCACTGTCTTGTCACAGTTGTTCCAGATGGGTGGGTCCAAAACAGCATCAGTGGAGTTGATTTCTCCTTGAGGAAACAAGTTTGTGGCTGTAGAAAGAAAATTCTACATCCGCTGCTTTGGGAAAGTAATGTTCCACACTGCTACAGTGCTATAAATACAGTTGCCTGTGAGTCAGCAGCCACAATGTGATCTGTTGCCACAGCACATGGGCAGTGATGTCAGGCAGAGTCCAAAACAGCATGACGCTCATGAGAACCAACCAGAGCTCCAGCTACACTTAATACAGGAGCTGTTACAAACACTGCTTTATTTGTGTAATAGTGCATCCATTTCAGGTGTGAGTTAATGGGCTGAATGTGTCTGTCCAAATGTCTGTTTCAGAAGACAAATGTTTAGCATTGATGTTGCAGCTGCTAATTTGTTCCTGTTCTTATTGTTCAAGGAACCTCATGGGTGGCTGGTGGATCTGGTAAACAGGGTAGGTAAATGTAAACCAGAATTGTTGTTTGTCGCTTGAATTCATTGGTCTTCAGAAATCACTCCTCACTTTTCTGGCAACCACAAAAAAAATAGTTTGAGATTTTAATCCTGCCTTGTAAAATGTAGCTTGTTGAGTTGCTGTCTTTTCCCTTCACACCTCTACCCTAACATGGCATCTATGACTAGAGGAATTTGAGAGCCCAGCTGAGGCTGCAATCAAAGGTCCCCCAAGCAAAAGTGCCAGTCCAGTCAGCTGTTGCTGTTTGTGGTCTACCTTTCTTCCCTCTGTCCATTTTTACTCAGGACAGCATTTCTAGCTTGATGCTTAAACCCTGCTGCCGTATATAATTGCATTGCATTCCCCAGTGTGTCTCTGCATTCCCATGAAAATATAAAGCTTTGTTTGGATGGGATGTTCCAAGGTAAAGGACACTTGTTGGCATCTCAGGAACTGTCAGTGGAGTGTTTTCTATAATCTCTTACTTAAAAGATAAAATGCTGTAGTTCACTGTGTAATACTGATTATTTTATTTCAGTTTGCGGAGTTGGGTGGATTTTCAGCAATTCAGTCCAAGCTCAATTCTGAAGATATTGAACTTGGGGTAAGTCCATCTCCTGTCATGAGACTTCGCCCTTTTCATCTTACCTTTCATGTAGAACTAGCAGTGTCCCTTTTGGCAGTGCTTTTGCCTTTTCTTTGGTACCAGAGCAACACTCCCACAGAGCCCTGGAGAAGTGCTGTCAGGCTGAAGGTCAGATGAGGTTGTACATAAGAATCCTGACTGAAGAGCAATTAAGACTTCACAGAGAAGAAGAGAAATCAGTGTACCTTTCTGCTAGCATTCAGCCTTCTGGTTAGACATCAATCAAAGGAGTTTTGTTGTATGTTCACCAGTATGTCCCTGGTTTTCTGATTACTGCACCCATAGCTGCATTTAGCTGCAAGTGAATTGACTTCTGTCATTTGTTACAGAAATCACTGTTTAAGGAAAAAAATCCTTAGGAAGACAGACAGTGTCTAATCCTAAACAACTCAAGAGCAGTGTCTTAAAACTGACTGGTTCAACAGAGCTAGGCTATTTTTGGTGCTGAAGTCTAGCTTGGTTAGTTTTAGCTTCCTAGCCTATATTCAGGAAACTTCCAATTCTTTCAAGCTTTAGAGCATGAGGAGGCTAAAGGAAAACTATGTCATCTGGAACCTTGTCCCCCAGTGTAAAATCAGTCTGCTTCCAGTGACATGCCACTTGGAGGGAATTCAACTTCTTTTCTTTGGGTATTGATATTTTCTACTTTATATAGAGATAGGTTCATATGTGAACTTGACAGAAGAATAAGGAAAACCTTGATTTACATGCCAGTTCTGTAATAGAAACTTTGACTTGACTTTGTTTAATGATTAATAACTGCTTGCTTAGGAAGGAAATCTGGGTCAGTGTCACCAAATTTGGGCCTTGGATTGCACTGCTGCACACTCAGTTCCACAATTCTTGATCCAGTGTGAAAAGAAACTGATTTTGATTGTATTTATTGGCAGACAAATGCTTTTATACATTTAATTTCTTGACGATAGATTCCACTTTAAAATCATGCATTGAAGAGATCTTGACATGTGTATGACACATTTACAAAAGCTTTCTCCCACGTATTGCTTTGGGGAAAATTTGCCATATGGCTTTAACCTTAAATTTTGCATTCACACTTTTGATTGCTGTAGAGAGCAAGCAAAATGTGATATGTTCCTTTCCGTCTGTTTATTTCTGTGACTGAAACAGGATCTGTCAGAGAACACTGAACAGAGTGATGAGAGGACCAGGATTGGTGAAAACTGGGAAGGCATTTTTTATTTCAGACAAAAATATATAACACATACTGTGTGCCACATATAATATATAGCACATACTCTACTGTGTGCCATAGAGTAAATCTTTCCTAAACCATGTGTTGTTGTAAAGGACTTGCACACCAAAAACAATCATAGCAAGTGACTGGAAATACATAATATAAATAATGCTTGTTCACCTTTATTTGCCTTTTAAGCTATAGATTACTAACTATGGAAAGATTCCTTAAATATGCACCTAAATACTTGCTGTCTTTTTTTTAGGCAATCTCTGCATTAGTTCAACCATTTGGAGTTTGTGCAGAGTATCTTAACTCTTCTGTAGTACAGGTAAAATGTCTTTGTTATGACTTGTAAGAGGACTGAAAATTAATTTCCAACTGTGTTGGTGTGAAACTGGTGACTAATTTGAAAAGCCTTCAAACCTCGCGTTGCAGAAAGTACAAGAACCATTTTGAGCATGCTGAGGTGATGAGTAAAGGGCTCAGACAATGTTCAGATTCATTTTCCAAGCAATTATCTGTAGTCATGTATCTACATCTGCAGCAGTGAGAAGCTTTACCACTGCTATTAGTAAGCTTCAGCAGTAGAAGCCATGTGGGGAAAGAATCCAGCCTGAAGGATGAATTTTGCTTTCAGTTTAACTTTCTGGCTGAGAGCAAGGACATGGATATGAGAGTTTACACTGCAAAAATTGTGGTAGAGGAAAAAAATTCACCAGGATCTCTTTGTATGTGCAAACGTACTCCAGGCTTCATCCTGCTCTCACCTCCAAAAACTGTTGACTTAAGTGACTGAAAGAGTTTATTTGAAGAGGATGTAGTTTAGAAGCCCCTGGGAGTAAGAGAGGCACATGCACCTAATAACTGATGTGTTTTTAGAGGTCAATTGGTCTGTCTCTTTTTGCATTACAGTGGTCTGAAATGGGTTCTTACTCTAGTTGCTTTTTTTGTTTCCTGGACACAGCTATAGGATAGCTTTATCTTTGTTGTAGGTGTTGCTTTATCTTTGTTGTAGACGTAGCTTTATCTCCAAGGTAGTGGTGAGCTTTCAGCTAAGTATTTCCTTTTGCTGCAGTCACATCTTTTGAGTAATGCAATTGATTTCAGGAAGCATTAAAATGATTGTCATGCCTTTTCTCACGTTCTTTAGCCCATGCTGGATCCAGTCATTCATAAAATGATTAAATATGTACAGAATGTAGAAGAGAAGGACTTGAAAGACAAGGTAATGTTTTACATATTAAATATTTAGGAAGAACTTCCTGCGTGTCTTGGAAATGCTGTCTGTGTAATTTAGAACAATAGCTTTCTTCTCACTGGCAGGAATACAGCCTGTTCTGAATTCTGACTGAATGACATAATGAAGATACATTTATCCAATTCTATGCTATACCCTTTTCAGTAAATATCTGGTTTATGACCCTTTCTTAAATATTTTGCTACTGTTGCTATCAAACTTCTAGTTTTGTTTGTCCCCTTGTGCAGCATGCTGAATGCTCACTTCTCTGACTCAGAGATATTTACTGGCTTGCAGTCTGTTAAATTCATATTACAAATTCATATTGTTGCAATAGCTGTTTGCTTCTGAGAATTTGGTAGTAAAGTGTCTGTGTAACTTGTGGCTACTTCCTGCATTACCCTGAATTTGGCATTCAGTTCTATTAAATTGTGTTGACTTTTTACTTAGTTATAAATTGTTAATTTTAAACATGAAAGTATTCATACGTTGCTGAACCAAAAGAGAGCAATTTACCAAATCTGAAGCTTTAACCAGAGGTTTAATTATCTTAAAATTTCTACTGTCCAAGTAATACTTTCAGATGTCCCAGGTACCGTGTTTTGATGAACCAGTCAGTTTGGTCACTAAACCCACCCTTTGTGAGTCACTGACATCCGTAGCAGAACAGCAAAAATACCAATGCCTCTGTTTGTCCCTTTTTTGTTGTTTTGTTTCAAACAGAGACTGGTGAGTATCCCTGAGCTCCTGTCTGGGATCAAACTGCTGTGTATGCGCTTCCAGCCTGACCTGGTCACGGCGGTCGATGACTTGCGGCTGGACATTCTGCTGCGCATGTTGAAATCCCCCCACTTCAGTGCAAAAATGAATTCCCTCAAAGAAGTAGGTTGGCTTTTTGCCTGGCTGTGTGTGTGCACAAGGGCATGGGTTTGGGTAGGGTGGGTTGTTAATAAGCCACTGAAACCACGGCCTTAAGAAAAGAGATGGCGCAATATCTCCTTGCAAGTTACGTTGCCTTAGCAAAAGCTCAGTTCAAAATAAACACCAAAACAAGTTAATATAACAGGAGTTGTTTATAGCATTAGTAGCCATTGCAAGGCTTCCCTGTTAGACACAGTTTGAGAAGTGCATTGTTCTAAGAAATGCAATTTTAGATTGGTTTATAAGCAGTTCATTGAATATTCACTCTGGGATAATGCTGAGCATCCTGAGCTATATAACATTTTTCTTCTTTCACTGAGAGGAAACAGAAAAAACCCAAATGGGACTTAAACCTATATCAATGTCTCAGTCTACTCATATCAGGTCATTGCACTACATAATTGTAGTATTTTATATAGTATTTTTTATTACAGTTGTATGTGGACACTGTAGTGTTTCAGAGTCCATCTTTGCTGCTTTTTTCCTTCTCTATTTAAGAGAATATTGAGATGTTAAACCTCATTGCTGTTTGGTTCTTAATCATAAATGCTGTGTATCCGTGGTGAATTTATAAAAGTGCAGCTTTTGAAGATTTTAGCAGAAATGTGCTTTTTCTCCCTCGAGTGAGGAGCCTGTATCAGTTCAGTATTGGATAAAAAGTAGGACACTGATTTGAGTGGAACAAGCAGAAGCCTGAGATAACCTACTTCTGGCATATCTGTAGAAAGATACCTGGCAGTACAGGCCAGCTTTTCTATGTCAGACTGAGAATAAGATTCTGCTGCATCAGAGACTGATGACATGGTGTTTCTGGCTTATTAAAAAACAAAACCAAAAAGTTAAAAAACCAACACCCTGCAAAAAACAACCAACCCAAAAAATCCCAAACACCTTCTCTACTCAAAATATTGCAGGATTCACATTTAAGCTTCATCATGAGCCTTTCTGAATAGATTTCACTCTGTGTGTGTGTGATGCAAGTGGGATTTTTTTGTTAAAGTCTTACATTTTGCAATTTTTAGGTAACAAAATTAATAGAAGACAGCACTGTGTCCAAGTCAGTGAAGAATGCAATAGACACAGACCGACTGCTGAATTGGCTTGTGGAGAATTCAGTCCTGTCAATTGCTCTGGAAGGTAAGAACTCTCCCAAAGCCTTTTGGCACATGCCTTGAATGACTTAAATTTAAAAATCCCATATCTCCCTTTCAATACACTTTAATGAGCACTATTAACCAAAGAGTTCAAGGAGTTTGTTGTCTCCAAAATAAAGTGAAATCCTGCAAATTCTGTCCTCTTCTGTCATCTAGTCCTTTGACATCTGTGCAGATGTCTTCTGCTGTACTTGGGGTTTTTTACTCAAAGATTGTATATTGTTAGCCTCTAAAAAAGAGAGAAAAGAGGTGTTTTACTCCTCAAGTAGTAACATTCTGTAGGAGTACTATCAGATGTATGAAGCAAAAATAAAAATAGAAACAGCCTTGTTCTTTTACTTTGTACTGATACTTGTCTGTAACAGTAAAGACCTTCCAAATGAAGATAGCTTTGTTCTCTCTTTTAAGATAATTAGTTCTTTTATATAAATTTAATGTATCTAATACTGTTTGAGATATATTCATTGAGTTGTCTTTCTTTGTTTTCACAGGTAATATAGACCAAGCACAATACTGTGATCGTATAAAGGGAATTATTGAACTGCTGGGCAGCAAATTATCTTTAGATGAGCTCACTAAAATCTGGAAAATTCAGGTAAGCAATCAAGACTAGGCAGGTGCCTTTAGAATGTCTTACAAACAAACATTCAAATGAAGGGATTTTTTAAAATAATCTATACATCTCTATTGCAATGTGGAGGCATTGAGATTTTAACAGTATAATTAATGCAAAGAGTTCCTTCTACTTCTTCCTTTACCATGTAAAATCCATTGTTCTGGCAATTTCTTGCATCACAGCTGCTAAATCCTGTGATGAAGTTCAGTTCTTTGCAACAAGTGTTAAGGAACTGCAAAAGTATTTGACTTGGCATAAGAGGTTGTTAGCCTGAAACAGATGACAGGAATATTTGTCTAGACCAAACTAAGATATTAATGTTTGTGGCTGGAGGTATGGATTTAAAGTCAGAGTGTGACTTTACAGAGAGTGGGCTCCAACTGTATGAATTCCCATTTACCTTCCTGTACAGACATATAATTGACTGACAAGTCATCTTTTGGCCTTCACTTCAAGGATATTCAATTTATTACTGTGTGGGGAAGGTGGTTTGAGTGTTTATGTAAGTGACACATGGAAACTTTGACAAGAAACTAATCTTCCACTGCAGGAAATGGTTTTCTTCTCTGTGCAAATGTTGATATTTTAGACTAAACTCGTTGAACACTGTCAGGTCTGCAGTTTGTGTGGCATGGTAGCAAGGCTTTAATGCTTAGCAAAGTTGAAATGTGATTCTAGCTGCCGCACTTTTATTCTTTAATAAAAAGCAATACTTCCTCCCCCTCTCTGGCTGTTGTTACCATGGTGCTCCCATCCATGTGGGAGGAGATTTTGTATTGCTCATTTTTGAGTAAAGCCTGGAAGAGTTTCAAAGATTCAACACCTCACACGTGAACCTCACCAAGCAATAGAAAAGGTGATGTTTGTACTGCTGCCACTGCAGCAGCTTCAAGCTGTTGTAATAATGGCAGACTTGTAGTTTCCTGCTTTAAAATTAATTCCAAAGACTTCTCAGCCAGAGAAATGAGGAGCACAGACAGTTTACTCTGAGCTTGTGTTTCTACCTTGTCAAAAGCTGCTGTTCTCACTAATTAGTGTAAGTAGTAGGATAATGCTTACATGAAGGTTTTTCTCTGGCTAGTTTGGGTTGAAGTCCTACCTTCTTGTGTTTTCCTCCTTTTCAGTCAGGACAATCCTCCACTGTGATTGAGAACATACACACCATTATTGCTGCAGCTGCTGTGAAGTTTAGCTCTGATCAGCTCAATCATTTATTTGTTCTAATCCAAAAGGTAAGTTTTCACATGAATTTACATTCCTTAGGAAGAGAATTGATGAGATGTACTTGTGCATCCAGCCTACTGAAAAGCAAATACCTTGAATACATTTATATTTTCTATATAAATGTAAAATTTGCTATTAAAAAACACTTTTACTACAAACTTTTATGTTAACCCAGGAGCCTAACCTGCTACTGTATTGCTAATTGACTTGGATTTTAAGTACATTAGGTAGCCAGTCCTAAGGGACTTAAAGTGAGATTTTATTATTATATTTAATCCTTAATGGTATTTGAAAAGGAGTTGAGCAAATTAGTGCTATAATTCCCAGCAATAAGGAAATACGTATGGTGGAAACATACTTGCTTGTATTTTGATTTTCCGCAGTAAAGCAATTGTGTGTTATATTTTTGTGTGCACTTGAGATGTAGCTGGCTGACAAGATGCTCTGACATTGATTTCTTTGCTGTCCAGAGCTGGGAGACAGAGAGTGACCGAGTGAGGCAGAAGCTGCTGAGCCTCATTGGGCGCATTGGCCGAGAAGCACGAGTGGAAACAACCACTGGCAAGGCAAGTGGATGGTTTTCCTTTGGGTTTTTGATTTATTACATGTAGAGTTGCTAGCCTTTGTACTTCCTAGTCCTGACTATCCTTGCTCTTCTTCCTGCAGGTTCTGGAGGTACTTTGGGAGCTGGCTCATCTTCCAACGTTACCGTGTAGTCTTATCCAGCAGGCCTTGGAGGAACACCTGACAATCCTCAGTGATGCTTATGCAGTGAAAGAGGCAATCAAAAGGAGCTACATCATCAAATGCATAGAGGATATTAAGAGGGTTGGTTTATTATTTTATCTTTTCCAAAATGAAATCTTATCTAGCCTCGATGTTGCCCTTTTCTTTCAAGATGCACAAATTGTGTGTCCCATCTGTAAGTTCTTACCTTGGGGAGTCCTCGAGAGGGGTAGGCTTTGTGTGAGCCACTTTGTTGATCATGAGACTCATAGTAAGTCTCTTGCCTTTGTTTTAAGCAAATTTTCAGCACAAGGAGTGATCAGTTTATGGGAAACTACCAGGATGGGCCCAAGGTTAGAATTTGCAAATGGAACCACTGTAAAGGTATGTCAGTATTTTAACTGTCCCTTTCATGTGAAAGCCTAGATTAGTTTATTTTGAGTAAAGCATGTGTTCTGGCATGACCATTAAGTCTCAAAATGCAAATCAATATTTCAGTCATAGTAGTTTTGTATTTTAGTAAAATACTTAACTCTTTTCCTGTAACATAAAGAAGCCATTCCCAAAGCTGCCTGTACTGTTTCCTGGCAGCAGCAGAGATGTGCATGGCTTAAAAGACTGCATATATTCTCTCCTGCACTGTTCACATAGCAGGCAGTTTTTCTTCAGGCCTGCAGGAATGCTCCTGTCTTCTTTTTTTCCAGTCTGAAGTATGCTGTAAATAAAGAAAATAGCTTGTACTTTATTGTTCCTTTCTTTAATGGTAAAATAGGTTTTGTCTGTGTTGCAGCATCTGTAAAGGATTTTAGATGTTTAGGAGTATAATATGTTGGTTCTTGTTACTGATCACACTTCTGTGTGTGTGTGTGTGTGTTCATGAATATGAATTTCAAATCTTAGCTTCTCAATGTCTGAAAGTTGTAGGTTTTTTTTCTTTTGGATCTTCTCTTATGCTTTCTTAATCTAATTCCTTTTAATTATATTCTGTCAAGGGCTTTTACAGAGGTGCTGCAGTGGGAAACTAACAAAAACTGTGATTGTAAACTGAAGGGATTGGGGTAACTATACAGCAGAGCTCTAAGATACATGGTGTTCTTATTTCCCTTCATTAGGGAAATGAAGACATAAACTGGGAGGGAATGTAATGTCAAAGCAGCTTTCTCCAGTTTGTGAGGGAGTCTTCAGTGGAGAGCTCTGTTATGGTTAGGTTCCTTTAGCCTCTCTGAGTGTGTAGGTGGTATTTGGGTGTTGTCAGTATGTAAACCAGACATCACTTCTCTGAACAAGCAACCTCAGTACTGGTCTGTGTGGTCAAACTTTACAGAAAATGAAGCCTCCCAGAAAAGTGATGAGCAGTTCTAAAAATGAGGTAGGAGGGTTATTCTTTGTAGGATCTCTTTCAAAATGCAGCTTAAATGTCCTTTGCTTCCTATCAGGGAGCTGCTTACAGCACCAATCAGAAATTTCTCTTAAGCCTCAGTGGTATTTGAAATGCTTTCTTCTGTTGCTCTTCCTTTAGCAGTAAGTAATATCATTTGACTGGATTTGCCCTTTGATGCCCTTTTAGACCTCTTTCATCTCCCATAATTGAGGAAGGTGGTGGTTATCATCTCTCCCTGGTGCAACTGAGCTCTTTTTGGCTACTTAATTTGCATGTTCTGGAGCTGGCAAGGAGCTGGCACTTTGGGCTTCATAACAGGGATAGCAAAATGGCATATGTGTGTATCAAGGGACTTGTTGTAGGAAGTGAAGAAGGGCACTTTGAGTGTGTTTGAAAAGAGAGCAGGAGCAAGTACCTGAAGCCAGCAGAGATGGTAGCTGTTCTTTTGAAACAGCAGCCTTAACAGATATCATTAGGCTTCCAGAAGTCTGAGAGGAAGGTTAATCTGTTGTTGAGCACATACCACATGTGTAATTGTTTTTACCTTTCCTGCTACCAGTCGTCCCAGCACAATAATCCTCAGTTTGTGTGGGTGGTGCCAGCCCTGCGTCAGCTCCACGAAATCACGCGTTCATTCATTAAGCAAACTTACCAAAAACAAGACAAGGTAAGGCTCTATGCTGACAGGATTGTTGAAACTTTTGTTGTGTCTGTGTAGCTCAGCCAAACATGGAAGTTTGAATTTAGAAAAAAAAAAAAAATTAGCTAATAAACAATTTTAAAAGTAGTTTAGTGATGTAGCATAAACAAACTGTTGGAGTAGAGGTGCTGTGCTGTCCCTTTGAGTGTGTGTGTGTATGTATAAATCTGTTTGCTGTGTCAGGACTAATTTGTTTTATTCTCAGCTTTTTGTAGAATAATTAACTGGCATGTTTGTGCTAAGAAATGAACAATGGCTAATGTTTAGACCAACTGCTTTGTAATTGAATTGACATTGACTCTTGGAAAACAGACTAAACTACCAGCAATCATGTGTGCTGTAGAGTGGCTGTGTGGAGGTGTGGGACTTTGCAATCTGCTGCACTTGTGTTTCAGCACATGCTGAAAACACCAACATCAGGGGGTTGGGTGCTTGGAAGGGGAGCAGCTGACTCTGAGTGGGGGTACATGACTCCTCCTGGTGTCTGTAGAAGAGCAAATTGCTGTACACACATCCCCGTTTAACTATCGTTTTAAAACCATCTTTTCTCTCTTTGATTTTATTGCCAAGAGCATTATTCAAGATTTAAAGAAAAACTTTGAAATAGTGAAGTTGGTGACAGGAAGCTTGATATCCTGTCACCGTTTGGCTGCATCTGTGGCAGGCCCAGGAGGGCTGGTGGGAGCAACACTGGTGGATGGCCGATACACTTACCGCGAGGTACCGGATTTCTTTCCTTCTTATTTCATTTTTGAAATTCACTGGTGAATAATTATTTGTAGCTCTACTACTTACACATGAAGGCTTGTTGTACCATTGTTGTTATATGGAAGAAAGCTGTGTAAACCTTACACAAAATTACAAAATTCCTTAGCAAAATCTGTACCTGGTGAAAAGTAGATCTCCCCATCCTAGGATCTGTTGTTGCCAAGCCTGTGCAGCTTCCAGCTTCTTCACCAGCTTCACTTCCTGGTGGAGATGATACCCTTGAGTGTGTTGTGAAGCTCTTAATACCTGCAACAGATTTGCTAATTAGCACATAGAAGCCGCACACACAAATAGCAGTTTGTTGCTAATCCTTTGATAATTATTTTTTCCACACCAATTTTGACTTAGTGTCAAATAATATCACCACCAGCAAAGTAAGAGCAAATCCAAGGAGACTTCAGTGTTTGTTTTTAGAAAGGTAGCCACAAAGTATGTTTAAAATAGAAATAAATCTCACAAACAGTTTCTGTTTCCAGGCTTTTCAAAGTGTACTGCTGTTTGACAACTAAATTTGCAAAAAAAAAAAAAAATGTTCAGAGTACTTGTTTCAGAAAGAAAAGTCTTAAGCTTGAGTTTTTGTTTCCTCTTTCTCAGTATTTGGAGGCACATCTAAAATTTTTGGCATTTTTTCTACAAGAAGCCACCCTTTATTTGGGCTGGAATCGTGCCAGGGAGATCTGGGAATGCCTTGTAACTGGCCAAGATGTTTGTGAGTTGGACCGAGAGGTAAGAAAAACTTGAAAAGTTGGTTTCTGTGGTTTGCAGAAGGAATTTTAATGATCATGAGCAGCATGTGTGTTTGTTGAGACATGTGGAGTGTGAGTAGCAAACACATACTAGTCATGCATTTTATGCTTTGTGCAGGCTACAGCAGCCACTGTTAGGAGTTCACTTATGGCCAGGATGCTTTTTTAACATCGACAAACATTTAACATTTTTTGTTAACAATTGACAAAATTTGACTGGAATAGGGACATTGGCTGGGAGATTAGTTGAAGATGCTGGTTTGAAAAGGGTACCTGGAGGTTGGTGCAGACACAAGGATACATTCATTATTTATGTGAAAGAAGACTATGAGGTACCCTAAAGCTGCAATGCAGCCTCTATAACATGTGAGGTTACCAGCAGATGAGATTTTGAACCTCTTGCTGTAGATAAAACTTTTGCAAGATGAGTTACTGTGGTATCTGACATAGTTTGCTGTATAAAACTATAATATTTGATGTGACAATGGGGTAAAAATTATGTCTGCCTTTCATTCACAGATGTGCTTTGAGTGGTTTACAAAAGGGCAGCATGATCTGGAGAGTGATGTGCAGCAACAGCTCTTCAAAGAGAAAATTCTTAAACTGGAATCATATGAAATTACTATGAATGGTAAGAAAATTGATTTGGTGAACAGAAATATATATATACCAGAAATTTGCTTCCTAAGCCTTCAAATCAAACATCTAACCAGTTCTACAAATCAATGCAATAAAGGGGTCTATCATTTTGAGCTTTATTAGTTATAGAGGGAAAAGTTCATCTCCTGTATTTGATAACTTTACTTTTTAAATAAAGAAACTAAGTCTGACAAGTATAAAAAACCTGCATTTTTTTTTCACTTTCAGGTTTTAGTTTATTTAAGACATTCTTTGAAAATGTGAACCTGTGTGACCATCGACTGAAGAGGCAAGGAACTCAACTGGTGAGTGTGTCGTGGCAAGTTTGTTCCTGTGTCCTACCTGTGTCCTCTTAGGGACAGGAGGAGGTGAGACAAGGATTGGGTAGCAGCTGTTTGACGTGGTCATATTTGTATTAAGGACCAGATTGTCCTTGTAGCATTAACATTGTTAAATTCTGAAGCTAAAATTTTGACAATTTCAGCAGTTAAAATTCAGCAATTGAAAGCTGGAAGCTGGTTTGTAGCTTGTAAAACTTTGCAGGAGGAAGGGCTGAACTATTTTTTTTAAATAATAATGGATTCTATTGTGCAATTTTTTTCTTCTCCTTAGCAGTGAAAGTTTTTTTTTTAAATTATTTTTTATTTTTCTTCTCTGCAAGGGAGTTGGACTTAATCATATTTAAATTCTAACCTACCATAATTTTTAACTCTGATCCTTCAGTGGTTTTGTTAAATTAATGGTTATATGTTAAGTAGTTTTCTGTAGGCATTTTAGATCTTTATCACAGAGAACTTACTTCAAATGCAGAATTTTTTGCCAAGTATCATAGCAGGTTTTGTGACAGTTTATTGTGTGGTTAGTTACCATGTTGACTTTTTTGAAACTAATTCCATTCTAGATTAAATTTCTCCATGCTTTTAAATTTTTTCATTTTTCAGTTGGCTTGACTGAGATTGTTCTTTGGAACTTGTTTATACATCAGTAAACATTTTCTTTTTCTTGTATAAATACACAAATCTGCAGCAGCTGGTTTAACTTTGCACTGTGCCAAAGTTTGGCAGCATGTTGGAAAAGAAAATTTTTAAGTTTAATCAAAAGGTGCTTTTCCAACACTTTTATCCCTGTGGTTCTTGTGTAAGAAATCCAGTCATGTTTCACTGTTGTTCTTCCTTCTGTAGAGCGTAGAAAAACTGGAGTTAATAGGAATGGATTTCATTTGGAAGATTGCAATGGAGTCACCAGATGAAGAAATTGCCAATGAAGCTATTCAACTGATAATAAATTACAGCTATATTAATCTAACTCCCAGATTGAAAAAGGTAGGCATATATTTGTACATAAATGTGCTTTGACATTCATAAAGTCTTGATACTCTGCATGTTCAGCTGTGTGATTTGTTGGCTTCTGTCAGTTTATGAGTAGCTCCCATGATTTTAGTGTAAGTTCTAATTAATTTGTACATTTTATCTTTAGGATTCAGTTTCACTGCACAAGAAATTCATTGCTGACTGCTACACACGATTAGAGGTAAAGGACAAATTTTAATTCTCCTCGTGCCTACATCTTTTTGGTTCTGTTTCTTAGAATAAGAATACTTGTCTATGATAGTTCAATTTAATGAAAAAAAAATTCTTTCCACAAATATTTTTTGTCCTCTGAGCTTTCCAGGACATCCTGACTGTCTCTTGCTCTGCTCTGTGTTGCAGGCAGCCAGCTCTGCGCTCGGCGGTCCAACATTAACACACGCTGTCACCAGAGCTACAAAAATGCTCACAGCAACTGCCATGCCTACAGTGGCAACATCAGTTCAGTCTCCTTACAGGTAGGCCAGCCTCTCAAAGAATAAATATGACAGTAGACATTTGCTCCCAGCTGCTTCCCACAAGGTTTTGAGTGCTAATTAAAATTCTCAGTGGTTGGTAGTTGTACATTCTGGTGGTTCCTCAGCTGAATATTCCAATTGCTGTGCAATGGGAGTTCCAGAGATTTTTGAAAAAACTGTGTTTAAAAACAAAACAACAAGCAAACAAAGAAAACCAAAGCCAAATAGACATTAAAAAACCCCAAAAAGACGGGTCAAAACCAAAAAAACCACCCTACCTCAAGACCCCCAAAAACCAACCAACCAAAATAAAAAACCTCACAGGTTATTACCAGCCTATTAATCATATAATATTTCTGAGGCAGTGGGATTTAGGTGTGGTTCTTCTTAAATTAGGAGAGAAAAGATTGTCTTTTCAAACTCGAGCTTAATTTAATCATACCTGAATATGAGTAATTTAAATATAGGAGCATAGGGTGGGACCTTCAGAAACACGAATCTTCCTCTGAAGCTGGCAACATCTCAAGCAGTACAACATGAGCCTCGTTTCCTAGTTCATTTCTGCTGAATTAACTCCAAGTTTAAGGAGGTGCCTTCAAAACCAGGCAATTCATGGTAGTTACCCGTGGGCGTTGGAAATGAATCTGCGAGACAAGTTACTCTTGTTTTCCATGTTTATCTTTAGGTCAACCAAACTTGTAATAATTGAGAGACTGCTGCTGTTGGCAGAGCGATATGTGATAACAATAGAGGTAAGATGTGTAATTTCCTACTAGGCAAGGCTAAGAAAACAACTTCCAATTTTATTAAAAACCAGTAAAAGTTATTTAAACATGCAATCCTAGTTACCCACCATCACAGAAATGTCTTTGTTTTCAAGAGTGATGCTTACTGTCATCCTTCTCTTCCTGTAGGACCTTTACTCCGTTCCCCGAACTATTCTACCTCATGGTGCCTCTTTCCATGGACATCTTTTAACCCTTAATGTTACATATGAGTCTACCAAAGATACCTTCACCATAGAGGTAGGTGTGCCCAGCCTGTGGGTGCCATGGACTGTTGGTTATGTAGCCACTCTTGGTGGGTTTTATGCCTGGACTGAATAGAGTAAGATGGTTATAAAAACTCCAGTCAACTTGAAAACTCTTCTTCAAAATGTTAAAAGTATGTATATAAAAGTGTTTGTGGATCAAATGTATTTTTATCATTAAATTCCAGGATGGGAAAAATCAGTTTTTTGCTCACTGTGGGTGTTGGAGCATTTCTGTGCTGTCCAATCCTGACACTCTTACAAACAACACTTTTACTACCCTATGCAGGAAGACTCTTTAAGAAGATTTTAATTTTTCTTGGCATTTACTGCTTGAGCAGACTTACTGAACCAGTGTTGTTTAATTTCACAGGCTCATAGCAATGAAACTGTAGGAAGTGTCAGGTGGAAGATAGCAAAGATGTTGAATTCACCTGTGGAAAATATACAAATATTTGCCAATGACAGCCTGGTATGTTAACTACAAAGAATTCTTTTTCTTTATGAATGAGTCTTTTCCAGAACTAAACAACAAATATTTTCCTGCAGCTAACAGTAAACAAAGATCAGAAACTACTCCACCAGCTGGGCTTCTCTGATGAGCAAATCCTTACAGTAAAAACATCAGGAAGTGGGACTCCATCAGGGAGCTCTGCAGATTCCTCAACCAGCTCCAGCAACAGCAGCAGTGTATTTAGTTCATCCTATGCAATGGAACAGGTACAGCAGAAAATGACCTGAAACCTTCCCTCAGATTTTTCCTGAAGCAGGGATAGATGGGGGAGCGAGTAGGAGCTCCAGTAAGATCTTCCAATCTTTAGTAATCTGGTTTTGCTTTCAAGCTGCAATTGAACCAAATTATCTAAACACCCAACTGCCTTGTGCATGGAGGTTGGGTTTTATAATCTGTGCTCTGT
This sequence comes from Onychostruthus taczanowskii, assembly GCF_017590055.1. Taxonomy (NCBI): domain Eukaryota; kingdom Metazoa; phylum Chordata; class Aves; order Passeriformes; family Passeridae; genus Onychostruthus; species Onychostruthus taczanowskii. The sequence continues at coordinate 3,517,733 of NW_024504786.1, forward strand.
CACCTGTGGTAGCCAGCTTGGTGTTTATTCATCTCCGCCTGGACTTTTAAACAAATAGGACCCATCTGGTTTAATTTTGAGACTGTATATTTGTTGAGGGTAGAGATTTCCACATTTTCACTACTAAAAATCTGCAGTATGAAAGTAAGAAGTATCAACTGGCATGTTCAGAGCACTCTTGATCTCCTTTGTATTTTGCTTGTCATAACAGCTGACTTCAAAAATTGACTGTTAAAAGGGAAATGGAATGATGTAAATGTTGTCTCAGCCTAGAAGGTAGCTGGGATTTCTGTGGGTCGGGTTGGCATCTGGGCCATTTGCTTCAGTGAAGAGCTCTGTTAAATTTACCTGTAAGAGAGAAGTGAGAAAAAGACCTTTGTATTTCTGCTCAATTCTCAGGAGAAATCCCTCCCTGGAGTCGTCATGGCTCTCGTGTGTAATGTGTTTGATATGCTTTACCAGCTTGCCAACCTGGAGGAGCCAAGGTAAGCAGATTAAATGGTTGCTAAATATTAAAGAATTGCTCCCAGTGCCCAGTTTGAATATTCCACTCTGTGCAGGCATCCACCAGGCCAGTGTGGCTGAGCCCTTGTTTTGGGTATGTGACTTGTGATTTCTTTTCAGGATAACACTGCGAGTGAGGAAACTTCTGCTCCTGATTCCCACTGACCCAGCTATTCAGGAGGCTCTTGATCAGCTTGATTCCCTGGGAAGGAAGGTATGGATTAAATAATTGATCATGGTGAGCTACACAAAGGATTTTACTACCAGGTTCCTTAAATTCCCTGTCAGAGTATTATACACAGAGGGTTTGAAACTACGGCAAAATATTGTTCATGTTAAGTCAGTGTTCATTATTGACTTATTTCCAAACAGTCAGAGATGAGAGGGTTATTACAGGGGTTGTAAGAAATGGATTCCAAATTACGGCAAAACAGAGGAGTCTCAAAATATTTCTTCTGTGGCTTTTTCCTCCTAGAAAACACTGCTTTCAGAATCCAGTTCTCAGTCCTCAAAATCCCCATCCTTGTCTTCAAAACACCAACATCAGCCCAGTGCCAGTTCAATACTAGAAAGCCTTTTCAGATCTTTTGCTCCAGGCATGTCCACATTCAGAGTGCTCTACAATTTAGAGGTAAGAAAACAAATTTGCTTTTTTTCTGTGTTTCTGAGCAGCAAGAGTTAAGTATTTCTAGGTTTTTTGGGCAGGAGTCCACTGTGATGGGGTCATTATGAAAACTGCAAATATTGTGACACAGCCTGCTTTTATACATGTGGTAAATTTTACACAGAATGAAAGGGACAGAAAATTTCCTTTTAGAGACTACTGAGAAACCAGGCCCTTCTTCATGTGATTTTCAAGGTGGAAGAAGTGTTCTGAAGGAAGTGGAGAGAAGGAAAGAAACATCAAATTTTTATTGTTTTGATATCATTCTTGCTTTAATCTTTAGATCCCTGAATATGCAATTTTTAGTGTGTGTATATATAAAAATATATATATATTTTTAAAAAAAAAGTTTGCCCTCAAAAATTAATGGCAGCTATTATAAGTTGGATTGGTTTTGCTTTATTAAATTTGTCAGAAATTTCTGTCCTGTGTAAGTCTCCTATTTTCTGTCTAAGGAGGAGTGTTTTTACAAAGCATTCAGCTGGGAAGAATTTTCACTATCCAAACATGCAGGGCTTTTGCCAAGAGGCCTCTGGCCTGTTTTGGCTGCACAGGTAGAGTGGAATATATAGAAATCTTTTACCCCTAAGCATTCTCCTACATTCTTCAGCCAAAATCCTGGATAGGGCCCTGTAAAGATGCTTTCCTAGAGTTCAGAGAATGGATTTTAAGAATTACAGGAGTTCAGCTGGTGTTGTTGGTAGGACACAGTAACCTGCACGCTAAAAGCTGGACGGTGTTTAGTTCTCCTTGCAGGTCCCACTGTTTATAAGGACCCATGACAAATGTGATTTGAATAACTTGAGGTTGGAAGACCAATTCCCAACTGCTTCCAGAACATTAGACAAAATTATTCTCTTTCCTTCATGGTGTGTGCCAAGATTACTGTAGGAATTTTCTTGTGGTTGCTTCCCTTTAGGCTTCCACAGTCTAATGTTAGCTCTTCATCTTCCTACACTGTCATCACACTCCTTCCTTAGGATTCCCCCTTTTCTGTACAGCTGGAGTGAAAGATACTTGATTATGTCTTTGGAATATGTTGACAAGTTCTACAACTCGAAGAAAATGGTTTAGGGTGTCTTGTTGAGCTGTCAGGTTATATAGCAGTAGATGGGACAGTTATCTGCTGCTTCTGTGCCAGAGAAAATAATAAAAGCAAGTAATAAATTGCTTGCTTTTCTGGCAAGGGATGAGAAGTAATAAATTTGGTTAGATTTATATGAGAGATTATATGAGTGGACTTGTTCCTCAACGCCAGTCAAGCCAATTGAAAGATGGTTTTTCTCAGAAAAAGGAATATGTGCTTTTCTATCCCTCAGCTGGTTATCTGGTGAAAAGATGGGAACCAGTCTGAACTGCTTTCTGAAAAAAATGTGCACAGGAAATTTGCAGAACATATGAAAGAGATGAAAATTGAATGTTGCAGATGTCCAGGGCGTGATAAGATTTCATGCCTGGAACTGTGTAAAACATTCTTCTGATCTGTGAACCTGGAAGAGATGTATTTTGTTTGCAGCATTGTTGGCTGTACATGCCAAGGAGACTTTTCAAGACAGTGAATAATATCTGTGGGTTTTTTTCTGGGATTTTGGGAGGGCCCAGGGTTTATTTGGTTGATGGTTTTGAGGTTTCTGTGGGGTTTTTTGGTTTTTTTTTTTTTTTTTTTTGGTGGCTTGGTTGGTTTGGGCGTTGGATTTCTTCAGTATCTTGATCTGAAACAGATTATAAACATAAATGAGAGCTGACCCTCAGAGACCACAGACTTCCTTCTGGCTGTGTTTCTGAGTGTATTTGCACTCTGAAATTTAGTGCTGATTTAAAACAGGAGGGATGATAGAGTGGTGATGTTCATAAAGCCTCTAGAATTACCTGAGCCATCTTTACTAAGAAACACCAGAACAATAGTAGTACAATTATATTTCAGAAGGTGTGACTAATAAGTAAGCCATCTGTAGGATGTTTTGTGGGATACTGTGAATTGAAAATCCATAATCAAAAAGAATTTGGGCTTCTAAGAAGCACCAAGTGAACCAGAATATGACATTCCATGTACTTCATCCATTCCCTTAACATGTAAATTGCAGTGAGAATAAAATGCTTTGATTCAGAATAAACATCTGTAGTTACCATGTAGTTGCCATTTTTGAGCTTTATTGAGTATATGAGATTTCTCTTACTGACTACAGTTATGTGTAAGTGTATTAATTGCTTCATTTGTAGTGGATTTTTTTTTCTGTTATGCTTTCAAGCTTCAGCAGGTAAAGAACACTAAGAGGGGTGGTAGTTGACATCTGCTTATTTATTTATTTTATTATTTATTTATTTATTTATTGTAGGTGCTGAGCTCCAAGCTGATGCCAACTGCAGATGATGAAATGGCAAGAAACTGTGCCAAGTCTTTCTGTGAAAATTTCCTCAGAGCAGGAGGTTTGAGGTTAGATTTCAAAACCTTGACTCAATTTTGCACTTCATTTAGTTAGCAGTTGTGTGTGGTTTCCTATTTCCACACTTTAGCACACTAATAACCCTGTCAGCTTCTTTTTCTGAGAAAAAAATCCACCCAAGGCTGTTTCACCACTGTCCAGTAGCTATCATATTTAAGAGAGTACATGTTGTTAAACCTCAAAATCAAGTTAGGCACAAATAAGCTTGTGAAATGTAGCTTGTACTAAAGTAGTTGATACTTGGATAGTTTGTGACATTTAAGTGTTTCAATTCAAATTTGCAAGTGTGTACCTTGCACTCTACTCTGTGTAGACACCAGTGGACATTTTAAACAAAGTCTAGGCCATACACTGGGAACCAAATTAAATTTGTAATTACAGTCTTGAAAATTCAGACTCTTCAGATAAGAGTTGAGGCACAGTGTGAGTGGTTTGGAAGACCTGACAATACTGATTGTGTGAGCTTTCTCAAGTATTCTTTGCTCTTGTGTCCAGTTCTATCCATGACACTCCTCTGCCCAAGAGATCTTGAAGCATTTTCCAGCAGGAGCAGAAAGCTTCCATCTGTAGATATAAAAGGAGAAAATGAGGGTGTTGGCCTCCAAAGAAGCCAGTTTGAACTGGGACTCAGCTGAATGATAGGAGGAAGGAAAGATAGACGTAAATTAATTGAAACATTTCCAAATGGAGTCTGTCATATTGATTTGTTTTTAAGTTTGGTGGTGAATGTGATGCAGAGAGATTCCATCCCATCAGAGGTGGACTATGAAACAAGACAAGGAGTCTATTCCATCTGCCTGCAGCTTGCAAGGTATGTAATTGCTTCTCATTAGAGAAAGTGCTGCTTTTTTGGCTTTTGGCATGCAGCTTTTAACATTTAAGATTAATTGGTACTTTGAGTTCTGTTTCATTCACTCTGTGAGCATTCAAATACAAGCCTGATATTTTTACTCTGCATGCAGGTTCTTGCTGGTTGGGCAGACAATGCCCATGATGTTTTTTACTCTTTGAATGCAGGTTCTTGCTGGTTGGGCAGACAGTGCCCATGATGTTTTTACTCTGCATGCAGGTTCTTGCTGGTTGGGCAGACAATGCCCACTCTGCTGGATGAGGATTTCATCAAGGATGGGGTGGAAGCTCTGTCCTCGCGGCCCTTCCGCAACGTGAGCCGGCAGGCGAGCAGGCAGATGTCCATCTGTGGCACTCCTGAGAAGTCCTCCTACCGCCAGCTCTCCGTGTCTGACAGATCCTCCATCAGGGTAGAAGAAATCATCCCAGCTGCAAGAGTTGCCATACAAGTAAGGAAGTGTTGGATGGTTCTGATGTAGCAGTGTCATCTCCAATGACAGCTGTATAACTCTTGAGATTTTTAATCAGTCTTTTATGCAGGTTTTTGCCCTGGCTCCACTTTAAAGCCTCTGAAAATCTTGACTATCAGTGTATCCTACAGTCTTGATCTGATTTTTACCATATTCTCATAAATTATTTTGGCACTACAAAGGGAAGCAGTACCCCCAAAAGTGCTTACAAGAAAGAGATGTACACGGAAGTCTTACTGTGATTTATCTTCAGTCACACTTAACTCTTAAGATCTTACTGTTGTTAATTTTCTGTGAATTGAAAGGAGAAGGTTCCTGCTTCAACTTGTGGCTTTATAATCCATGATACTTTGAATTAGAAAGAATTGGACATGCTTTTTCCAAATAGCTCATTAAAAATTAAATTTGCTTGATGGTATTGTGGAGAAAAAGGAAATTTTTTATTTTCAGTACCTTAAAAAAATGTTTGAAAACCCAATGAGTGCAGTTGAAAGAAACTTCATAGTTAATGTGACAAGTATGCTGTGTTAGGTTTTTTGGGCAGTGCTTCCCAAATGGATTGAACAATTGAAATCAGCATGCTTGCCTCCAGATAGGTGGCAAGGGTATCTATCCCCGTAAAGAATTTAAAAATTGATTACTTCTCCTAAGACAGCAATACCAATCAGAGTCTCAGTGGGAACAAAGAGACTCTTGAATCCTTGAACCTGTATAGAGAAGAAAGTGGAAAACAAATGTAAATGTCAATTTGAGACGATCCAGAAGATCCATTCCTCTCATCCCTGTGGTTAACAAGGATTGTTGAATATCACAGAAGTGACTGCTGTTTCTTGTTCCTCCAGACCATGGAGGTGAATGATTTCACCTCCACAGTGGCTTGTTTCATGCGCCTCTCGTGGGCTGCTGCTGCAGGACGCCTGGACCTCGTGGGAAGTAGTCAGCCCATCAAAGAGAGCAACACTCTCTTCCCTGCTGGGATTAGAAACAGACTTAGCAGCTCAGGTGGGTTAACTGTGTCCCTAAACCAGTCTAAAAGCATTTAGTTTAATTTTAACTGAGCACTTTGAAGCTGAATTCATTGGATATTCATCCTCTTGGGCCTCCCAAAGTTTTGGACATTATACAACTAAATTACAAAAAAATCTACGCAAATGTATGTACATTCAGAGAAGTTTTTAAATTGCAGAGAACTGACCAAAAGCTGAAAACACCTGAATAAAATTTAATGAATTACAGCACTTGTTCTTTTTTTTTTTTTAATGCAGGAAGTAACTGCAGTTCAGGAAGCGAAGGGGAGCCCACGGCGCTGCACGCTGGGATCTGTGTGAGGCAGCAGTCTGTGTCCACCAAAGATGCTCTCATTGCTGGGGAAGCCTTGTCCCTCTTAGTAACCTGCCTTCAGCTACGTAGTCAGCAGCTAGGTATGGCAAAAAATCGGATTATTCACTGTTTGGAGTATAAGCCAGGTGGGAAAAGGCTTTTGGATACAGTCACGTGAAAGAAAAAAAAAAAAAAAAAAAAGAGAAACTAGTAACTGAGATAGCTCAAGCTAAAAACACAACATTTCATTAAAAATTACAGGGATTTTTTTTCTCCAGGACTGAAACAAGGAATGTAGTACTATGCTTTGGTGAAATGTTTTGGGAAAGCTGACTTACTGCCAGAATATAAATATTTGCGCTGCCTTTGAAGTCTGTAATTCTGTAAGTGCTGTTGTTTGCACAGCTCCTGTTCAGTATTTGAGTCTTTGTGTATGGGAAGTGTAAACACTGGTGGTGCAGGAAGGCAAGGAAAATGCTGTTGTATCATGGTGGCAGCCTCTGCTGAGGGAAGGAGATCAGGAAATAGCCTTTACTGCTTTTCTGTATTGGTGCCCTCTAGATCCTGTGGTATTTTAATGAAAGACTGTAACTGACTTATTTTAAAATATTATTTTTAATACAATAGCCTGGTACTCTTATGTTCCAGGATCTTTTTACAATTTGCCTTGTGTTGCTGATTTCATCATTGATATTCTGCTTGGATCACCAAGTGCTGAGGTGAGGGTCTTCCTCCGAAAGTTTTCTAAATGGTCCTTCTGAAATCTGCATGTTTTGATAATTTCGTATGGTCTGAACATAAAATTGTTTATCGGAAGTATTCCCACAGATTAGTATTTGAATAAATAACCTTTGTATAATCGTTAGTAATTTCAGTATCTGGTGATGGGTTGATAGAAAATGCTGTAGTATTACATTTTCTAGGCTTGTTTCATCCATGAGATGCACAGGACGGTGTTGTGATTAGTCTAAAGAAAATAGTCTCATTTTGGTCACACAAAATCTGTAAAAGTAGTACTTTAGGGAAAGTTTCAAGCAACTTTGATTTGGGTAAAATTTGATGGATACTTTTGAAAATTTATTCCAAATGTCAGAACCCTCCTAAAATTAATTCTCTTTGATTTAAGATTATCTTGGATATTCTAAAATCTATTGACTTTTATGCTTACTTCATTTCATCATGTGTCATCTGTTTACTTTGCATGAAGTCATTGCATCTCACCCCTTTATCTGTATTTATAATTTGTGTTTATCAGAGGTTTTCATTCAGGGATGAACAGGGTTTGTTACATTCCTAGAAACCCTGGCCGGTGGGTGCAGAGCTCATATCCTGGTTTGCACCAAAGCGATTCCATGAGATACACAGGACTGTGCTGTGTATTAGTCTAAAGAAATCACTTAGACTGTGATTAGTCTAAAGAAAATAGTCTCATTTTGGTCACACAAATTCTGTAAAACTAGTACTTTAGGGAAAGTTTCAAGTAACTTTGATTTGGGTAAAATTTGATGGATACTTCTGAAATTTTGAAAATTTATTCCAAGTGTCAGAACCCTCCTAAAATTAATTCTCTTTGATTTAAGATTATCTTGGATATTCTAAAATCTATTGACTTTTATGCTTACTTCATTTCATCATGTGTCATCTGTTTACTTTGCATGAAGTCATTGCATCTCACCCCTTTATCTGTATTTATAATTTGTGTTTATCAGAGGTTTTCACTCAGGGATGAACAGGGTTTCTTACATTCCTAGAAACCCTGGCCTGTGGGTGCAGAGCTCATATCCTGGTTTGCACCAAAGCGATGTCCATTTTTTCTGTTGGATTTCTAACTTAACAGGAGTGTGGGGATTTTTTGCAACCTTTGAGTAACTGCTGGTGTTTGACAATGAGAATGACCCTGTTGCAGATCCGTCGTGTTGCCTGTGACCAGCTGTACACCCTTAGCCAGACAGACACATCAGCTCACCCAGATGTACAAAAGCCAAACCAGTTCCTCCTGAGCGTTGTTCTTGGGGCCCAGCTGCCTCTTTGGTCACCAACCAGCATCATGAGAGGAATCAACCAGAGGTGAGGCACATGTGTGTTTATTGAGGAAGAAAATCTGACGCATTTTGAAATGTGCAGCACTGTGGAAGCTCTTGGAAAAAGGGATTAGCACTTGGCAAGTGTTGGAGGTAGACATCCTGCAATTTCTAGAGGAGTAACTGAGAAGTTAAAGCGTGTTGTTGTTTTATTGTCAACTGATAACTAACTAGAATAGCTATGAGGTGAGGGTAGAAATGAAGATTAAATATGATTCCTAACATTCAGAAGTAGCTGTTGGGAAGGAATGTTTTTTTTAAAGCTGCAGCATGCAGAAGCACACCTACATGGTTATGCTGCTTTGGGTTAGATGGACAGAGCACACAGACTTTAAAGACAGCTGGTTAGAGAAAATTTGATTTTAAGTAAACCTTTCTTCTCTTTATATCTGTTTCAGACTTTTGTCCCAGTGTACAGAATATTTTGACCTGAGATGTCAATTACTGGATGACCTGACATGTAAGTATGTGCAGGCAGCTGATTCCTTCATTCTGCTGGCACCTTCCAAGCTGTAGAAAAGATGTAGAATTGCCTGCAGAAGGGGGTTACTGCACCTTGAGCTCAGAGGGACCTGCCAGTGTGCTGACTGTCCTGTCCTAGTGCCTGCCATGGTCTGTTCTTGGCATTGGGGAGCTGCAGGGCAGCTCATTCCTTCTGGAAAGTGAACTGAGCTCCCTGGTGGAAGGTTTGATACACATGGGGGCAAAACTAGACCATTACCAAACGGTTTGAAATTCTTTGTATTTATATTCTGCATTTCCAAAGCTGCTAATTTTTACTGTATTCCTTTTTTATTTTCCTTGCAGCATCAGAAATGGAGCAGCTGAAGATAAGCCCAGCTGCCATGTTAGAAGATGAGATCACTTGGCTGGACAATTTTGAGCCCAACCGCACGGCCGAGTGTGAGACCAGTGAGGCTGATAACATCCTCTTAGCAGGACACCTGAGGCTCATCAAGACTCTCCTTTCACTCTGTGGGGCAGAGAAGGAAATGGTTGGTGAGTATTCCTCTTGGAATTGACTAGACTGCAGTGAATTCTGCATTAACACGTGACTAGACAGTCGTGTGAAGACATCAGTAGAAGTGATACAGAGCTATAAGGACTGGTTTTAGCAGTGCCTTTAATATTTGATAAAACATTTGTTGATGTGGTGCTGTGAAGTGGTTTTGTTGTTATCAAACACCTTTTTGGCATTTGCAGTGATAATGTAAGTATGTAACAGTAGATTCCTGTGTTTCAGGTTCATCTTTGATTAAGCCATTGTTGGATGATTTCCTGTTCCGAGCATCCAGGATTATTCTGAACAGCCATTCCCCAGCAGGCAGTGCTGCAATCAGTCAGCAAGACTTCCACCCAAAGTAAAATCTCTTTTTTTTTTTTTTAATGTTGAGTTCTGTCTTCAATGTCATGAATGCAAATGTTAGTATTAAATCCTACAGACAGACAGTAGGATACCAGTGGTGGAGCATTTCTCCAGTTTTCTACACTTCCTACATAAATGCTCAGATAGCATTTTATACATTTTTGTGTGATCCAATATGCTTGCATTTCTGTACTTCAAAGTCTGTGCTTTGTTAGATCAATTATGAACTTCAGGCACAACTGAGTGCAGATTTCATAAGTCCAAAGAATATTCCTTTAGCTGCTTGGGAAGTTGGCTAAATTGGAGCATGAGCAGGAAATTAACTTCCCAAGCTCCTTGTAAAAGAGAATCTCAGAAGTTCCACTACTTTCTTTTTCCCTTCTCTCTACCTATTTTGTAAAAAAAACTAACACCAAGCAAGTCTCCTTGCACCTGATGAAGCTGATATAGCCCAGAATAGATCAGCTGGAGAGAAGAGTGGGCTTTTTTCTTCCTGTCACAGCTGTTATGGCCATACAGTATCCGAAGGGGTGGGTGTAAATTAGCTCATGTGGATTTCTGAGCTAATGCAGCTGCATTGTTTGTGTTGCACTGAGTAATTGGTGTTATATCAGGCATATCTCCTCACTGCCTTTCCACAAACCCACAAGAAGGTTCCAGTGGAGCATTTAACAACCCCTGAAATGAATGGAACTTGATCACCTTAGTGTTTGGCTCTAGCTTTGCTCCATTGCAGTTCATCCCAAGCATGCTCTTCTGTTTGCCTAAAGTAAATAAAGCCTGTGGCCTTCAGAAGAAAGGGCTGCTGTACTGAATGACTACTGAAAAGAGCTGGGTTGGGAGAGTTTTTGGTCTAGCTCAGGTCTAAGCTCATCTCTTGTAGCAAGGATGTTGTCTGGTCTAGCTCTTCCCAAGTTTCCCTCCCTGTAAAAAAATCATTTTGTCTCCATCACTGTTACATGATGGAGAGTGTCTGTTTGTCCTCAGACATGCTATCAATTCTGTGTTCTTTTAAAGCACCTCCTTTTCCTTGCTACTGAATGTTAGCAAGTGTATCCATGTCAGTAAAGGAGGCTGGTTGAAGGAGTATTTCTCTTGCTACTCTTCTCATTGAATTCTTCCCCATTCTCCTACCCCAAAAAAGAAAAAAACAGATAGCACTCTGCAATCCCTCAAGAGTGTTTAATCACTCAAAATGTTCTTTAGAACATTAATTGTTGCCTGTTCTGAGTAATACAGCTTTCTGGAATTAGAAATAATTGAGTCATTAGCCAGTAGATCTCAGCTGTGGTTTTCTTTCCAGGTGCAGCACAGCAGACAGCAGATTGGCTGCTTATGAGGTGCTGGTAATGCTGGCTGATAGCTCACCCTCCAATCTCCAGCTTATTACAAAGGAGCTGCTTTCCATGCACCACCAGTGTGACCCTGCGCTCACCAAGGAGTTTGATGTAAGCAAGAAGCTTTTTTTTATTTGTGTTAGCATGGTTTGGAGTGCTGGGCATGATTTACTTTGTTGCTTCATTCATGAGATTTCCTCGGTCTTCAGTTTGAAATGCCACAATGCAGCTAAGGGGAAATGCAGATACATTTGATCTTCCTCAGAAGCAGATACTCCATTGTGTCTGTGTCTCTTATTATCTCAGTAAGAAAGAATATCACAAACTGTATTTATTATTACATTTTAGGCCATTTTCAACAGTGTTGTGCCACGTGTTAAATATGACTGCATACAGTGGTCTTGCAGTTTTTCAGAATTTATATTCCTAGTTCTCCATTAAATTGTTCTTAACAGCTCACCTACAAGGGGGAGTGGTTTTAAACTGAAGGAGGGTCCTTTTAGGTTACATATCAGGAATAAATTCTTTCCTGTGAGGGTGGGAAGGTCCTGGCACAGGCTGCCCAGAGAAGCTGTGGCTGCCCCATCCCTGGAAGTGCCCAAGGCCAGGCTGGATGAGGCTTGGAGCAACCTGGGATGATGGAAGGTGTCTCTGCCCATGGCAGGGGGTGGAGCTGGGGTAAGGTCCCTTCCAACTCAAACCATTCTGTGATTCTACAATACAAAGGTGGTTATAAAAGCTATATAATATTGTTTTTTATAAGTTATTGGGACCAAAAAACATATTTGTTATTCTAGTACCTTCCGCCCGTGGACAGTCGCTCCATTTCTGGATTTGTGGGACTGAAGAATGGTGGTGCTACTTGTTACATGAATGCTGTTTTCCAGCAGCTGTACATGCAGCCTGGTCTCCCAGAGGTAATTAGTTCAGTATCCAATAAAATCCTCTTTTTGGAATGACTTTCACTTGAACCACTTCATCTTAGCACCATTTGTAAATAAATTGTAAAATGAAAAGTCAACTGTGTGTGTATAAATATGCACAATAAATACATAAATTTTAAGTTGTAGTGCTGTGGGCCATGACAGCTTATAGTAATGATTTTTCCAAAAACCAATTTAATAAGGGTATTTGTTTCCTTCCAGGCCTTACTTTCCATTGATGATGATACTGACAATCCTGATGACAGTGTGTTCTATCAAGTTCAATCTCTTTTTGGTCATTTGATGGAAAGCAAGCTACAGTATTATGTACCTGAGAACTTTTGGAAGGTATTGCATCTTTTTGTTTAGAATCTACAGCTTTTCTGCTTAAAAAATAATCATTTATTCAGCCTTTTTCAATTGCAGAATTTATAAAGTAAGCTCTAATTAAAAAAAAAAAAAAAAAAAGCTAAAATATATTTATATTCTTATTGATATGTACATATGAAACAATAACCTTTTAACGTATGTTTATAATTTATATAGATTTTCAAGATGTGGAATAAGGAACTTTATGTTAGAGAGCAACAGGATGCTTATGAGTTCTTCACCAGTCTTATAGATCAAATGGATGAGTACCTCAAGGTAAAAACCTCAGAAATTTCTTTTCTGGTTCCTTTTTTTTATTTTGCTTTGATCTTTAGAAAAGAAGACAGAGAGCCTTTTAGCTTATTTTATAATCTGCACAGTATTCAGGAGTTTAAAATTCCTGCTGATTTCTTGGTCTTCCACTCTGCAGTATATCCAACTGATGTCTAACTTTACATCTCCAACAGAAAATAGGAAGAGACCAAATATTTAAGAATACTTTTCAAGGAATCTTCTCTGATCAGAAGATCTGCAAGGACTGTCCTCACAGGTAATGTCACATTCATTGCATCAGTTACCAAGTTATGTGCTCCCAGAACTATTAAATATGTAGGTCAAAGTAGCACTAGAAAGTAGATAAATGCCCCTGTGAGCATCACAGCTTTGATAGCTGTGGGGCAAATGCAATATTCTTTCCTAAACATCTGTCTTGTTCCTACCAGTTGGGTAAATCCTAATCTGTTTTTTTTCTTCTTGAATTTAGGTATGAGCGTGAGGAAGCCTTCATGGCTCTCAACCTTGGTGTGACTTCATGTCAAAGCCTGGAAATATCACTGGATCAGTTTGTTAGAGGAGAGGTTCTGGAAGGAAGCAATGCGTACTACTGTGAAAAGTGCAAAGAAAAGGTATTGATTCTTCATTTTTGTGAAAGAAGATTCGTGTGCAATTTGATGTTTTCTAAGCATTACATGGTCATGGAAACCATGCTTAGATGCTGCTCACTCTTGCTACATTGAAGGCAGGAGGTTCAATGCCCCTAACTCATGTTCTGAACTAAAAATTTAGAGGGATGGCAGGATGGGAAAGTTTTATGTAACGTATTGAGACGTATCCCAGTCATCCTGTGAACATCCTGCTTCCCATGGCTGGGTTTTCACTGTGAATCTCTAGAAGGGTGCTGCAGATGGCCTGGGGTATCAGATAGAGGTGATATTCTTGTTTCTTTTCAAGAGAACTACAGTGAAGCGCACCTGCATTAAGGTCTTACCCAGCCTGCTGGTGATTCACCTGATGAGATTTGGCTTTGACTGGGAGAGTGGCCGTTCTATTAAATACGATGAACAAATAAGGGTAAGAAAACTTTGCTTTGTGGTGCCTTCCCCAGATACTTTGTGTAGTGGACTCTGGTTCTTCCTATTCATTTTTCCTTCTTTTCCTCACATTTTGATGCAAGGATTTTGAGTGTGTGGTACACTTCAAACATATGGTAGTGCTACAGATGTTTTTCCTTAGAGCTTTCCTTGTTTGCAACATTCTCAGGGTCCTTTCAGAAAGCAAGGCAAAAAACATCCTTAAAGAGAATTTATTGTTTAACATCTGTGTAACAAGCATAAGAAGTTGAAGTTCCATATTTTCCTTTGGTGTTCCCAATGTGGGAAGTATTGATACCATTCTGATAAAATTATCAGAAGCATGTACACACTGCAGTGGCTTGATTAATCCAAAATATCTCTTCAAACAGTTTCCCTGGATGCTGAACATGGAACCTTACACTGTGTCAGGGATGGCTCGTCAGGACTCATCCTCAGAAGTGGGGGAAAATGGCAGGAACACAGACCAGGGAGGAGGAGGCTCCCCAAGGAAGAAGGTTGCCCCTACAGAAAACTACGAGCTCGTTGGTGTGATTGTCCACAGTGGCCAGGCTCATGCAGGGCACTACTACTCCTTCATCAAGGACAGGAGGTAACGGGCAAGAAGGTTCGTGGGGGAGGTTTGAGAGCTGCCTAAAGGCTTCTTGTTCTGGGAAGGTGCATGGAGCCATCCAGAGCTCTTCTGGAACCACTCTTCCCTTTCTCATCACCTGCCATGAGGCAATGACACAGTGATATAGGACATCACAGAATAAAATTCTCATTAGTTCTTATGTACCTTGTATTGCAATTTGAGGGCTTCCTGACTTGCTTCTCATCGTTTTAATCAAGGTTATTTTTTAAAATGCAACTTTGACATCAATTGAGCTAAGCTCTCTTCTTACTGTCAAAACAAATGTGAGTTCAGACTTGTCACTTCCAGGCTGTTCAGGGTGGTTTGTTTTTTTACTGAGACAGTCAACTAACTTTGTTTCTGTTGTGTTTCTGTTCTGTTTTGATCACAGAGGATGTGGAAAAGGAAAGTGGTATAAATTTAATGACACCGTTGTTGAAGAATTTGATTTGACTGATGAAACCCTGGAATATGAATGTTTTGGTGGAGAGTATAGACCTAAAGTCTATGATCAATGTAAGCAGAAGTACAGACTGATTTACAGTACCTTCATATTTCATACTGATTTCAGTAGCAGCAGAGCTTAGTCCATTATAGGTACTTTGAGTTACTTGGACTAATGCTCCTTCAGAACCATTTTTTCCCTAAAGCCTTCCCTTTACTGAAGGACAGGACAGCTTGTGTATGGTTTAATATGAATTGAGGCATATTCACTGTCATGCAGCACTTTGTAGACTCAACAGTAGAGATTGAAAAGCAAAATGGCACCTTGTTAATATAATTTTAAAAAAACCCAACCAAACATAAAACAGCCCTTATTTTAGGCTAGTGAGAACGACTTCATGGAACACTGTGTGGCATCATATTGTTGAACTTTCCAATGCTTTAAGGAATTTATTCCAAGCACATTTCCAACATTAACCTGTTTCATAACTCAGACACTTTTACTCACTGACACAGACTGATGTTTTGATCTGACAAATTTATACTGCTGCTGTTCATATTACTTGTACCCTCAGTTTTGCTTCTATATAGGAATGGGAAAGGTACTAAACCTTCAAGGGCCTTCATGGGCTGCCTTTTGTCCCCACAGCAAATCCCTACCCCGACGTGCGCCGGCGCTACTGGAACGCCTACATGCTGTTCTACCAGAGAGTGTCCGACCAGAACTCCCCTGTCCTGCCAAAGAAAAGCAGAGTCAGCGTCGTGCGTCAGGAAGCTGAGGACCTCTCCTTGTAAGTTCCTCTTGTATCCATAATGGTTTCTCTCATATTGATGTCTCGACCTCTCTCTGTTGGAATACCAGGCTCTTTATTGCTCCAAGGTCAGGGCGAATAAAACTCGCTGGTTTTGAAGTCTCACTCTGACGTTTATTATCCTTATCTGTTACAAACTCAGGAGATGTGAGCTCTTTCTAAGTGGATAAAGTGAGCTAAAATGGTGTCAATTCAAGGCTATTTAAGTCCCAATTATCTAATAAACAGTTGACATCTATATTTGTTGTGCCCGAAACCCGCAACGTGGACATCTTTCACCCAATTAGAGAAAACCACCCAGATTCATGAAAAAGAAGGAAGAAGGTGCAAAAAAGACAACTAAACCACACCCAAAATACTTCATCTTAGCTCCCATATATCACCACATACTAAAATCCCAAATCTAAGTTTTTTCACCCTGTGAGATCACACAATACTATCCAAACTACACACACACTGTTTCTGTGCTATCACTCAATTTTTGAAGCCTTTTCCAAGGTCTCGGGTCAAACGAGGTGTTTACTTGAAGGTTGGCACCCTTAAATTTAGAAAGCTCTGAGTCTTCAGCCATCAGAATTCCAACATCTCTCCACAACTAAGAATTGAGTAATTACTGTCCAGCAAAGCAATGTATTGACCCTTCTGTTGTTTTGGATTGGTTTTTAAGCTGCTTGTTTATTACCATTATTGCAGAGCTGACTGACAGCCTCGAGAAATATTCAGGCTGTCTTCAAAATTGCCATAAGATCACTCTGGCTGCAATGGTATTTTATACCTAAACTATAGATTTGTTGTAGGATTTCTTTATTCACCTTCAGCTTGTTTATATTTCAGATCTGCTCCCTCTTCACCAGAAATTTCACCCCAGTCATCACCTCGACCCCACAGGCCCAACAGTGACCGTCTGTCCATCTTGACCAAGCTGGTTCGAAAAGGAGAAAAAAAGGGGCTCTTTGTAGAGAAAATGCCTGTGAGGATATATCAGGTAAAGCCCACTGAAAAGTGGCAACTAAATTCTGCTCATGTGAAATTTGAGCACATAGTGAGAGAAACATGGTAACTTAAAGGTTATCTTGAAGGAATTCCCTTGTAGGAAAACCAAAAAGCAATTCTGGATTCTGACATAAAGTTACTAACAAGCTCTTTAGTGATGCTTGTTTTAAGTTTCACTGTACCTTCTCACAAAATTGGCCCATCAATTCTTTGCTTTGAAGAAACTGCAGGCAGCAGAATCAAACATGAGATCTGGCAGCCATCAACATGCAGGCAGGGAGAGACAGCAGCAGAGAAGGTGCTTCATTTGGAGTACACTCCAGGAGCAGTGGAGATGATGGCAAATTACAGTGATCCTCAGGTTCTTGAGCTCACAAGAGTGTAGAAAGAGGAGGAGCAGTGAAGAGAGACTGCATCACACACACAGGGAGAATCAACTCTGCAGGCTGTGCCTGGCCCTCCACATGGGCTGTTTCAGGGCATTAACAGCCACTTTGGGCAATCTTGTGTCTGGGATTGTGTTATTAAAATGAAAAGAGCTTGGCTCAAATTTATTGAGAGTCTTTCAGCAAAATCTCATTTGAAAAAAAAAGGGGTTGGCATTTAAACACCTTATTGTGGCTGCAGCTTGTAATTACACCAGGACTCCTTGCTCTCTGCATCTAAATTTGTTAGGCAAGCCTTTCTGGTTTGAGGGGTGTTCTCTTGGCTTGTTTATTAAAAACAAGCAGAAAACAGAACTCATCTGCAATTCTTCCTTTTCTCCCTTAATGGCCAAATTATTAAGTCCCTCATCTGCTGTTTTGTAATATCTTTGAAAGAAAATCACTGGTTTTGTACCAGATCTTCTAAATCTCCTGTGTGTATTTTTCCCTTTGTGATTCAAAAGGAAACAGAGTAAGTTTGACACTGATTTTTAAACACCACACATTTACATAAAATAGGAAGTTTTAGTTAGAGAAGTGTGTTTTGACAGCATTTTTAATTTTTTTGCCTTTTTTTACTTTTATAGATGGTGAGAGATGAAAACTTGAAATTTATGAAGAACAGAGATGTGTACAGTAGTGACTACTTCAGTTTTGTTCTGTCATTAGCCTCCCTGAATGCTGTAAGTACCTGGCTTTTAATCTTAGAGTGTTCAAAGTATGTTGGGTAAAATGGCCACAAAAGCTATTTGGGTCAAACCAGGAAAACTGGAAGAGAAGAGTTGACATGATTTTGCTTTTCCAGACAAGCTGTTCCTTGCCTCCAGTACTTTTGGATGCTGATGATAACACCTGCCTCAAAGCAAACTCCAGCCTCCTTTTCTAGTACTGGGAGAAACATCATTTTGCCCCAGTAAAATTTATTTAATAATCCATACCTTTTATCATGATGCAAACTGAGCCTCTAGAGGGACAGAAATCCCTCTCCATATGGAAGGTCCGAAAGTTGGTGTTAGTTACTTCAAAGTTGATAGAGTTTAATTGGTAATAGTTTCTTAATTAATATTTTCTAAATCAAGTCATAAACAAACAGCATTTATTAAATTTTTGAAATTCACAGATCTAGTTGGCCTTACAGCAAGCTTGCTCCTTGTTTTAGCATATTTATTAAGTAGCAAAGTCAGCCCTGGAAACTGACTTAGCACAGAAAAATGCTGTGGTTTGTTGTTTCCAAGTGAAGCAAATAACTTGAATAGAACATGTTGATGTGTTTAAGAGACAGCATGTGTGCTGCAGGCATCCTTTTGCTCTGGAGTAAATTTGATATTTCTTTCAGACTAAGGTAAAGCATCCCTATTATCCCTGCATGGCAAAGGTGAGCTTACAGCTGGCAGTCCAGTTCCTCTTCCAAACCTATCTCCGAACCAAGAAGAAACTCAGGTAAGGCAAACAAGAAACATGGCTTAGTTTTGGGAGGTGTTTTTTCCTCCTGGATTACTGATAGTTGTCCCTGTTTTGTTGAAGGGCTGATACAGAAGAATGGATTGCCACCATAGATGCACTGCTCTCCAAAAGCATTGATGCTTGTCAGTGGTTGGTGGAGTATTTTGTTGGGCCAGAGGGCCGGGAGCTTGTAAAGTAAGTCCTGGTAATTCTGTCTAAGGTGTTTTGTGTCTCAAGTGTGAATAAAGCTTCCTCATAACATGATCTGGCCTGTACTGATGTATTCCCAGAGTTGACTGTGCACATTCTTTAAACAGACACTTGAGATATTTACTTCGAGTTTGATCTTTAGTATTTTCTCTGTGCAGCTTTCTGAGAATGTTGAAAATCAAATTAGGTAGTGCAGTGTGCATGGAGGAGGATGCAGGTGATGAATTCAGTGAAGGGACTTGGAATGTGTTTAAGTTTGTGTGGTCAGCCCTACAAGTGGTGGGAAAGGAGAGCATGGTGAAAGTGTTGGGGATAAGGTAAGTTAAATACTTACCTGACAAGGATCACAGATGAACTGGAAAGATTTTCTTCTTCCCAAGCTAAGGATTAGCTAATAGGTGCTTTGAAAACAAATTATTGGAGATCTGACATGCTGAAAGAAGTGTAAAGAAAATGTTATCTTTTCATTTGCATTGAAAAACAACATCTTATAAGAGCTTTTAGAGCTTTTTTTTTTATTTAAATGAATAAATATATTAATAGGGATATTATAGGCCTTACTACAAGCAGGAATATGTAAATGTAAGTTAAAGCTTACCCACAGAAGTACAGTACAAAATGCATCTGCACTGTTAAAATAACAAACACTAAACCCCACATTTAATCACAGCAGCTGTGTGTACATGTTGAGTCCAGTTCTCTCTGCAGCTTCACCTTTTCTCTTCCAGGACTTTCCTCCTGGAATGCAGTGTGAGAGAGGTGCGAGTTGCTGTGGCCACTATCCTTGAAAAAACCCTCGACAGTGCCTTGCTTTATCAGGAGAAGGTCAGTGAGTGTCACCTGCTCCCCAGACATGCTCTTGCCTGTGAGCTAATCCTGCCTGTAGCTCTTCATTTATGGAATAGGTTAATGCTCATCTCTTCCTGCCCAGGAGGTGTTTGAAACACTTTGGGTTTTTAAGCAGTAGACAGCTCTTTACATTCAATTTTCTTTTTTTCCACAGTTAAAAACTCTACATCAGTTACTGGAGGTGCTACTTGCTCTACTGGATAAAGATGTACCTGAAAACTGTAAAAACTGTGCTCAGTACTTTTTGCTATTCAATAACTTTGTACAGAAGGTAAGAAAACGTTGTTTTCTCATGGCTATTTAAATTTTAAAAGACATTAATAACGCAGCTAGTGATCTTTATTCATAGAAGGGTTTGCAGCACAGTGAAACTCAAAACTTTTATTAGGAGTAATCGAGTTTATTTTGTTTTGTTTTTTAAATAAATGGCTTTGAATAATGGATTAGGATAAAATCACAAAAGTATACCAGTGGAAGATGTCATTTCCAGCATCTGAATTTTGGTTGTCTGTTTTGAAGGCTTATCTGAGGTTGTTCTTAAAAAAAAAAAAATATATATATATGTATATATATAAAAAAATCAAGCATTCAGGATTTCTATTCCATGGGGAGCAGAATAACTGACTGAATTTACTATTTCTGTTTCTCTATTCTTTTTACCTTCTTTTTTTCTTGTAAGACATTTGTTGTGCATCTGCTGATTCTGCTCTGGTTTGTGTCATGTGCTGTGTACAATGAGACAGCTCTTTAGCAGTTTCTTATTGATCTGTGTTGGAATATTATGGGGGTTTCAGAGTGGAAAATGCAGGTTTAAACCTGTGCATTTTACTTTTGTTCTCTTGAGCACTAATTCTTCACCTGCACAGGAAGGTCATTTGTTGTTTTTGTCTTCACAGCAGGGAATAAGGGCTAGCAGTCTTCTCCTCAGACACTCTGCCCTGAGGCACATGGTCAACTTTCTCCTTGGCCCCAACCGGCAGAGCAATCAGGTACAGGCCATCCCCACGGTTTTTGTGATGTTTAAATTATGAATAAATACTTTTCATGTGGTAGAATAAACAAATCCTTCAATTATTCTGTAAACCTCATGCAAGCGTGAGCCCACCTGTGTGTAGTTAGCATGGAAATAACTGTTTTGGCAGAAGTGAGCATGATGGTTTTGATAATAATAAAATTTTTACTCACTCCAAAGTGTTAGACCATGATGGTGGGCTGTAAGAACATTATTTTGGCTTAACAAGGTCGATTAAATAAACCAAAGGTAATTAAATGTGTCTTTGACTCAAGCAGAACCGCAGGTGGAGTTCAGCACAGGCCCGTGAGTTTGGATATCTTCACAACACTGTAGCACTACTTGTCTTGCACTCTGACGTCTCCTCACAAAGAAATGTTGGTAAGAATTGTGGTTTTGTCTCTTGGTGCCTTGGCATTTCAGTTACATTGATTGGGAGAACTTAATATTAGTGAGGAAAATACAGTGATTTTGAATTTAAGGCAGAAATGGTTAATACAAGTTTGAATACTTCTGGTTTTGCTGTAAATGTATTGAGTGGCAAACAGATAGTATTTTGGGGGGGATGGAAATCTTGTTACTAACAGTTTTGTGCCTTCTTCCCTTCCCCATGTGCCTAAAAGGTATTTCCCCATGTGAGTAAATTGAGCTGTGTTGTTGGCTGAACAGACTCACAGGCAGTATTTTGTTTAGACTTGTGCTGTCTTTTGCTACTCTAAAGGGGAGTATTTAGACTAAGCTACTGAATAACAAACAAGCACTCACCTAGTTACCTCTTACAGGAGGTGGAAATATCCAAATAAAGTTAATAAAGGAATGAGTTAAAATCTTTCGTTTCGTGAAGGAGGAATATGACATTGTCTTTTTAAAGAATAACTTAATTTCTGTCTGAGGTTGAAAGCAGTCAAAAATCAGAAGGTAACAGGAGAATTATAAATATTCTGGATATGATGAATGTGCAAGAAGGATTAAAACTAAAGCTCAAAGCACTGATAGTCTGGACCTTTTGCTTTGACCTTCCTGCAGTTCTTTTGTCTGCTGTCACTAAAATAAGTGACACTTCAGTGTGCAAGAGATTTGTTAGTTGGAGTGGTAGCACACAAGCTATAAACTAGTTGAGATGAGTGTCCTGAGGGATTTCATGGTGCCAAATGAGCAGCAGTGTCTTCAAGGTGTGTTAGAACAAACTAATCTATGAGTGGATTGTTTTTGTATTTGCTGTTATAGCTCCTGGTCTCTTTAAGCAGCGTCCACCTCTCAGCATCACCGCTTCAGGGCCACTTCTGGCACTCCATGAAGAAGTGGAAGCCTTGCTATTCCTGTCTGAGGGAAAGCCCTACTTAATGGAGGTATCTGTTCTAAATTCTGCCCTGCTTGAACCTAAAAACTTATCTGATGTATTCCTTTGACAAATCCTTTAATGAAAAGCACTGAATATCCAACACCAGTGCCTATTTTGGGCCTAAACAAGAAAGCACCTTTAGTTTCTTGTCCTCTTCATATTCTAGTGTATCCCTAAGCTTTGGGACCTGGTTTTATGCACATTTTGGAAGGCCCTGTGCAGCTTTGTACCATGTCAAATTCAGGTGCTACTTTGAGTGGATCTAACTTAATGGATGATGCTTGACCCTTGGAGGTGAGCATCAGGAGCTGAAAAAGTGCTGTGAGAGCAGGGGTTCAGCCCCCTGGGCCATGCAGGCACTGCAGAAAAGAGCTGCATCCTTCCTGGGGAGGACAAACATTGTGTTACAGACTTATTTTCTGAAGGCAGCTGTGAGTGAAGGGTGTGCTGTGCCCACAGGTGATGCACGCGCTGCGGGAGCTGACAGGGTCACTGTCGGTGCTCATGGAGATGGTGGTGTACTGCTGCTTCTGCAACGAGCACTTCTCCTTCACTGTGCTGCACTTCATCAAGGTACACACAAAGCCAGGACAAGCCTGTCCCAGAAGTGTTTCTGCCAGGCTTTGGTCATCCTGTGTCTTGTGCGTTATAACAGCACCCCAGAACAATCACTGCGGTTTGTTGGATTTGGAGGGGCTGTTGGGGTTTAGATTTTCTTAGGCCTTTAGTGTTTAAATTAATAAATTTTCAAAAATCTGTAAAGCTGTCTTGAAATTCTTTGCTTAACCAGCTTACTTTGCCATCTAAGTAACTTTTTCTTACACACAGACTCAGCTGGAAACTGCTCCACCTCATGAACTGAAAAACATATTCCAGTTACTTCATGAGATCCTGGTAGGTGAAGGGTAAAACTTGTACAGGATGGATTTTGTGTTGATGTCTAACAAAAAAAGTTGGGACTGCATTGGTAATTTCAACATCCACACATATTTTACTCCTTCAGTTTGAAGTTTTATTACTTCCTAAATTTGTCTTCCTAATCCAGTGACACATGAAACTTCAGTCTTACTTGTTTTGCCTGTGGGAGTGGGTAAAACCATTCCATAGAATAGATACAGCATCACACACAACTCACCTAAGTTGATATGTTTCTTTCCTGACAGGTTATTGAAGACCCATTACAAGTAGAGCGCATCAAATTTGCCTTTGAAACTGAAAATGGATTAATAGGCAAGTAAGCCAGTGGGTGAACACTCCTGTCTCCTGCTGACCCTCATGGTGGTGGTGGCGGTTCACTCCATCTCCTGGTTCCTAATCCTCCTAAACTTCTCAGGGAAAAAAAAACTTGACACATTTGATTTAGCCACTGTCACTCCAAAATGCTCTAAGAAAATCCAAAATAAGCACTGGAATGTTATAGTGACAGCAAACTAGAAAGGAATTGAACTGGGAAAGAATGCTAACTTATTTAAATGAGGGGCAGATCAGAATGTATGTGTAATGTGGGGGGAGAAAAGTACCTTTGATTACCATAACAGAGGAACTGTTTGAATCCTGAAACCTTAAAATTAATTTTTATTTCCTCCATATCTCAAGAAGCTGCCGATCTTTTTGTTTTGTCAGCATCCTCATTACCATAACAAGAAACTGGTTCAGCCCAGCAGGGTGCTTGCCCTGCTGACTGCAGCAGAGCCCCTCAGTGGGACAAGTGGCTCCCATCTGTTGCTGCTCATACAAAGTGTTGTCCCTCCATTAGATACAAAACTTTACTGAAGTTACTGAACCATTCAAAAGCAACAGAAAAAAAAAAAAAAAAAAAAACACAGACCTTCAAAGATAGAGCTTATATAAAGAAATAACTTACTTTATGTGGAGAAGCAGCTTTGGTGTGTAAATGAAAAGTGGGGTTACACAGAGAGCCCCTCTGATGGGTTAGTGCAGCTTGAGCAGCTCTTTCGTGGCTGTTTGGGTGAGGAGCTGCTTCAGATTGTGGCTTTCACCTTCAGTCATTTTGGGTTCTGATTTAGTGGGAAGGAGTATTTAGCTTTGTTCTTCTTTTCTCTCACCAGTGCTCCCCTCTTTAGTAGTTTCCATGTGGGGCTGATGGCAGAGAAGGAAATATGCAGCAGTGTAAGAGAATAGCTAAGTGATTATTTTAATTTCTGGATAAATTGGTCCCAGTTGGACCAATTCTGTGCTGTAACTTGAGCAATACATGACCTTTTTTGCTCTGCAGAGGAGAAGTGCAAGTATTCAATTGGATTTTTATGTTGAAGGCTTTGAGAACTGCCCTGAGGTCTGGGAGTGAAAGTTTTACCTTCAAGTTTCCTCACAACAGCATTGAACAGCATCCCTCACACTGACTGGTTTTAATCCAGGAAAGGGAAATCAGCACATAATAGGTTTTGGTGCTCCTTAATAGGATGTTTGTGCATAATTTGTAGTACAGCAGTGCTGTAATTTTAATCATTTGCTCTGCCTCAACAGTATTAAAACTGGCAATTTGCAGTTCCCAAACAATTTTTGCCAGCTTTGGAGCTTTCACTACAGTGTTCTTTGCTGACTGCTGTGGACAGAGCAACTTTTGAGGAGCAAATCTGATTGGGGCAGCTCCGTGGAAATCTTTGTGCTTCTCCTCAGTCAGAGAATTTTGTTAAAGAGGTGGGAATTCATGGTAGAGAAAACTTCCTGGTAGGAATGGCCTGGGGTTTTGCCCGAGTCTCCCATGGAACAGTTTCATGGCTGTTGATTTCTATGCTTGTTTATGTGGAGAAGCTTTAAACATTCCTCTGGCTTTGCAAACTTTGATCCAGGTGGAAGCTGGTGATCTGGTTCATTTATGGGGGTTTCAGACAGATTTTTTTTTTCCTTCAGACAAATGTAACCATAGTGATTATCTAACATAGAATGGATTATAGGGGAAGAATAACTGCATTAGGGCTGTTTAAAATTCAGGTACTGCGTTTGAAAGATCAAAGAGAAAATGCAGCAGTTCTATTTTTAATCCAGTAGAGTTGTGGAAGTGCTCAAGACTACCAGCACTGACAGCAGTGTGTTTAACACAAAAACTCATGCTAACATCTGTAGAAACAAAATCTATTCCCTGACTTAAAATTTTAGCTTCACCTTTGTTTCCAGACTGGCTGGTACATGGAAATGTGGATTGTGGTTTCTAATCCATGTGTTTCTCCCCACAGCCTTGATGCACCACAGCAACCACGTGGACAGCAGCCGTTGCTACCAGTGTGTCAAGTTCCTGGTTACCCTGGCTCAGAAGTGAGTAAAGGTTTCAGGGTTTAACTCATCCCTGCCTTAGGTCCCTCTGTGACTACTGTAAAACCTGCTACCCCTGGTTTTGGTCAGTTTTATCCTTTGTTACTGGTACAAGGTTTTGGTAGTACACGTGCCAGTATGAAGTGAAATCTTTACTGGTTGGGACCTGAAGGGATTTCTCAGGTAACAAATGGTAATTGCTGTTTATAAAGGAAAAAGCCATTCTGCACAGCAGGAGTCTGACATTAACACCAGATAAACATAGGGAAGCTGTTCCAGAGTTTTCAAATATGAGTCCTGAATTCTCTTTGTTTAGAACTTGGCATATGTCCCGATAAAGCATAATTCTGAAATAGGTGAACCTGTGGGGTAGACTGCTTTGAGTGAATTTTACTAAAATTACTGCTCTTGCTAATTCAATTATCAACAGGGCTGTAGAGTTTAAGTCAGTTTGCAGTGATAACACTGCACACAGAGGGCAGCAGTGCAAAGAGAGAGGAGTCTTTGTATTTTTTTTGTGTTGTCCAGAATGCCTTGTTCCTGACTAATGAATACAATTTCAATTCCCAAGGTGCCCTACTGCAAAAGATTACTTCAAGGAGAATTCACACCACTGGAGTTGGGCTGTGCAGTGGCTACAGAAAAAGGTAATTTGGCTGTAACAGGGAAATTGCCACTCATTTACAACAATAATCATGGATGGATAATCTCCATCCTCTGCATGGCTCTCTGAGATGGCTCTAAAGACAAAATACTTCATTTTTTACAAGGACTACTTGCATGCAGCTAATCTGATGCAATGCCAGAACTTCAGTAGCCCCCCACGTGTTTCAGGCATAAATGCATTGACAGTGAATAAAACCAAGTGTGAATGGTTGCAGTGATTATTCTTTGCTATGTGGGAAGCTTTCAGTGCCACTGTATTCGTGTTGGGAGGCTTCAGCTTTTTTAAAAAAGCAGTTTTCCATTGCCTGTGTGTTGATGCAGGAGAATGTTTAAATGATTGGATTCCTTACAGAATCATCACAGCTTTGCACAAAGCACAGCTGTCGACTGATAGAGCTTTTCCTCCCACACGTGTAGTGTTTGTTCTTCCCTCTAAACTCAACATAGTTTGGCCAATATATCTTTCATAAATATCCAAGGGCACTCTGGAAGCTTGGAGCTCAGCAGGAGTTGGTTGCTGGTTTGCAGCTGAGGGACAGTAACCTTTGTGGCTGCATTTAAAGTGTCTGTGCCCCAGATCTCCAGCTCGCTGCCAGAGCATTCAGGAAGCTTGTTCCAGTCTTGGTTCACCAACCTCAACTGGTTGAGGCTTTACACAAGTCAAAAATCAAATGGCAAATGTATGGCTTTCTTGGCTTTTTGTGCAGATGTCTGAACATTACTGGGCTCCTCAGAGTAACGTGTCCAATGAAACATCCACTGCAAAAACCTTCCAGCGCACTATTTCAGCACAGGTATGTGTCAGTCCTGGCAGAGCATGTTAAACTTGCTTACTTCTTTTCTTGGAAGCATCTTTGGGATTGGCAACTTTAGTCACCATCCCTGGAAGTGTTCAAAAAATCTGTGGATACAGCACTTGAGGCCATAGTTTAGTGATGAGCATGGTGGTGCTGCTGGTTTGGCCGTTGGACTTGATGATCTTAAAAGGACTTTTCCAGCCTTAATGATTCTGTGATATTTCAGTGCACTTCAGGCTGTTTTTCCTTTGGAAGCTCAGCCCCTGTGGTTGCTCCTGGAGAAAATTAACCCTTGAGTGATGTTAGTGAATGCTCATAGTTACCTGTGGTGACTTGGCTGTCTCACTACAGCAGCTATTACTGTTTTAAAACAATAATAATAAAACAATAAAAATGTTTTAATATGTGAAATGAAGGGATTACCATGACCCCTGACACTCTCTTGGACTGTTTGCAACTCAGGACACTCTGGCCTATGCCACAGCCCTGCTGAATGAGAAGGATCAGTCTGGAAGCAGCAATGGCTCAGAAAGCAGCCCTGCCAATGAGAACGGAGAGAGGCACCTGCAGCAGGTAAAATAAGGGCAGAGTTACCCCTGGTGTGTGCTGTCCTGGGGCTCGGGTCAGAACCATCACTGACCACGCTGTGAACAGCTGTGCATCTTACAAAAGTGACTGTGTCCTTCTCTCCCTGTGTGTTTGAAAGGGCTCAGAGTCTCCTATGATGATTGGGGAGCCTAAAAGTGACCTTGATGACGTTGACCCTTAGAGGAGATCCCTGTGAACACGAGAACCAGCCCAAACATTCAATGCCTGGTCCCTGCTGGAACTGGAGTCGTGTTGCTGATGCCATTGGGAGTCTGGGGGAGCAGTGGCTTCACAGGACCAGAGGAGATGCTGGAGGAGGTTGTTTCCCTGAAAGATAAAAGCATTTTTTAGTCACGAAGGCTTCAGATCAACAAATGCTCTAGAAAACTGCATCTTCACCTGCAGTAGCTTGTGACAGTCCAAAACACCGAAACCAAGTTTGTCAAGAAGATTTTATCAAATACACAAACGCTAGTGGTTGAATTTTTATGTGAACATTAAATGAGTGAATGTAAAACTGTTGCTTTTCTGTGATGCTGCAAAAAAAAAAAAAAATTCTTTTGGTTTTTATACAGGAAAAAAAAAAAAAAAAGAAACAGACTGCCCTTATGTATGGAGGGCAAATTTTTAATCTTTCTGATAATATTGAATAGGAATATTCAAATTTCTGTAAAGATGTGTGATGACTTACATTTCATTGTAAAATATTAGTTAAAGAATGGGTTTACATAAGGACTTCTGTATTTAATATGTCTCCCTGCTAATTTGTAAAGCTCTTGATGAGAAAGATCAGCAGAATTGCTCTGTAAGAAGAGTCATTCCTTACTGAATGATTTGGTAAAGGAGCTCTGGAATGAGTCATCTTTCCCAGTACCCTTCCAAAAACCCTTCAGACAGCTGGGAAGGGCAGTAAAAGAAAAGCTTTGTTCTCTAGGTATGCAAGCATTTATTATTCAAGGATGTTGGTGAATAAAAAGAAAAAGTTAATGAGTAGTTTAAAAGAAAAAAAGCACTTTAAGAAGGAATTCTGTTGCAGTTTTACTCATTAAATTTTTTTAACCTTTGGAGACATATTGAATAAAATGTAGTCTCAGTCATGGATCTGCAATCACTTGCTTATGCTTTGAAATTACTGAGAAAGTTGGTATTGGTTGTATATGATGAATAATTCCTTGAGTTAGCTGGGAACACTGTTGTGCAGATTTTAGAGCAATTTTAACAGAGGGAAAGAAAGAATTGGCTTTATTTGCATTTTCACTTGACCAGGCAACGTTTAAAATATCACAGCTCTTTTAATTTGCTCACAAATAACTGGAAACCAGTTGGGATGATTTGAGCACAGTTTTGTTTTCTATGTCAAGTGCAGTTCAGTGATTTCTGGCTCTGGATTCAAGCTTCTTTTGTGCCAACTAACTTCATCTTTTGTACATTTTGTGTTTGTCACATTTTCTGCACTGCTTTTTGCCTTTATTTATGGATTCTGCCTTACTTTGAAAAAAAATTATATAAACAAACATGCACAGAAACGGGGGACATCTTAAAGAGTGCCTGGGTACCTCCAGAATAGACAAATTTGCCAAGTTAAAGGCACAACCAGCCAAAAAGTGCCTTTTTTTGTTTCTTTTCACACGCTGCTGCCAAAACACAGAGCAGCAGACAGCTTTTCACTGTTGTGCACTAATATTGAAAGTAACCAGTCATGTCACTGTCGGAAGGATCCATGGGATGCGATGTCAGCTGTACAGCTTTGTAACTTATTGTGGGGTAGGATGGATGGCAGGGGGGCACCGTAGTGAATCTCTCACTTTCCTTTTCCAAACAATGTCTTCACAGGCACAGGGCAGAGTTAGCATTTTGTAAATGTTTCTGATGATGTGCTGGGACGTTTTAAATGTGACGCGTATTTTAAATTAATTTGGAATTAATCATTTCTTACGGGCACCCCTCTTCCTTCCTTCCTTCCCCCACCCCCAAATGCTTTGGCAACAGGCCATGAATCTTCCCAAGGAGTCAGTACACAGCGGTGATGGGAAAAGCTGGTCATGTTCCCATGGGTTGGCACCACTTGTCACTTCAGGTTCCTGTTATTTCCTATGGAAACAACATCCTCGACAGCCCAGGCCCAGGGAAGCATTGGTGGGAATTGCATCAGGATGGCTCATCACCACTGTATACTTGAAACCAATACAAACTTTTTCACGGTTCTGCTCACGCTTGTACAAAGTCAGTGGTTATAATTTGCAATAAGATGATATTTGATCACTTATTTTTGTTTCCAGCTGCTGTCATTTGAACCTGCTGAAGATTATTTTTTGGAAAATAGAGTTCGACAAAAGGAAAAAAAAAAAAACCAAACTAGTTTTTGTGTAAATTGTGATGCATTTATATGTTGTAATTTTTACTGCCAATCTTTTTGGATGAAAATGTTTTTATACAGCTTACAAAATGTTCAGTGAGGAGCAGCCACAGCCTGCCTGTGAGCGCTCAGGGAGATATTGTCCAATTAATGCATAGACATTTGGCACTGGAAAAATAGGCAGTCTTGATGAACAGTCTTGGGATTCCTGGTCAATGGAATAAAGTTATTCCTTTCACAGAAAAGTAGTGTAATCTTTAGACTGTGCACACGCTGCTACACTCTGCTCTTGTTGATCCTCGTATCCTGAACCTCCTTGGGCCAGCCCTGCAGATGCTGAGCTCCTCAGGGGGGCCCTGACTGCTGTTTTGGCTCCTGTCCAGAGTCAGTGGAAGCAGCTGGGTGGCCCTGGAGCTGCCCTGCTGTACGTCCTTATGCCACAGCACGTGCTGGGGCTCTGTCCCCTCTGTACCTCTGTGAGCTCCTCCTGACCCCAGCACAGTGAGTTACCCTGGCCACGCTCACAGTGGTGGATTAGAGCGGATTTTGTGTGTCAGATCCGAGATTTGTGGGCCAGCTGGGTGTGAATTCTTCCTGCCTCCCCCAGGGGCACGGGCCAGAGGGTGCACACGGAGCTGGTGTTCCATTGCTCACTTGTTTGGGGACCAGGAGCTGCCATCCCTGCTCTGCCTTTGCCCCCTGCTCTAAGGACAAGGACTTTGACTTTTCCAGCCTGACACTGCCTCTGCTCTCCCCTGGCGGTCCTGGGAGCGTGCACTTGCAAAGTGCTGCCAGGACTGGGATCAGCGACCCTGGGATCAGCATCCCTGGGATCAGCATCCCTGGGATCAGCCCTGCTCTCCTGACCGTGAGAGGCTTTTCCACCTACCCACATACAAGGCAAAAAGCAAGGGCTAATCTCTTAATATTGTTTCCTTCTACCAGGCTTATGAAGGCTTGAGCTGAGCTGGGGGAGCTCTGTCTGGCTTATCAGGCGTGGAAAATGCTCACAGCTTGTGCTGGATCCTCCCCTCTCACAGGGCAGGCAGCGGAGCTGAAATCCTGATGTGTGTTTTGAGAGGTGACAGCCCAAGGAGCCTCCTGAAAAATCACCCTCGGTGTCAGAGCTGTCCAGGAGCTCTCAGGCTGACATCCCTTTTTCTTTTCTGCCTCTTTGTGCAAAATGCAGGTTCCAGCTGAATGAAATTATGGGCTGTAATTATGTCCATGTTATATAATTACATGTTTAGATTAGGGTTGGGCTTTTGCCAGCTTTAGTTAACAAGTTAGAATTAGTTTCAACCTTTCAAAGTGGTGTTTTGTGCTGGGTTTGTCTTCCCTTGCCAATTAACGCCGGAGTAACGGAGCTGCAGGGGGCTTTTGGGTTGGGAAAAACACCCAACCCCGCCGAGTCTGACAGCTTAACCTGGAGCTTGTGATATCAAACTGTGGTTTTTTTTCATCTATCCTCAGATAACACCACAAAAATTACATCTTGTAGCACCAGGAGGCTGCTAAACAGAGAGAAAAGTGAGACCCAGCTTTGGTGGCTGCTGTTGGCATCTCTCTGAGCCAAGCTTTGTCTCCTTCCTGGGGCTCCAGCCCTTCCCAAGTGAAGGAACAGCAGCAACCCAAGTTCAAGGGCGCATTCCCAAAGCTGCCTGATGTTTGTTTCCATAACTGGAAGCTTTTCCCTGCACCACTGTTGTTAAAACAAACTTCTGGTCTCGTGTGTGTGGGGACAACACAGTCCCAGAGCACAACCCGGCTGTGGGCAAGGGTGCCTGTGCTGTCTGTGCCAGCTGCCATCCAGCAGCACCTTGGATCCCAGGCAGGGATCAGATCCCACGTGGAGGCCTGGGGCTGCTCACTGACAAAGCCAATTCCCTGCTGGATGGGTCCCCCTTCCCTCTTCCAGACCAGTGCTTCTCAGCCTTTCCCTGCTGTTGGCATCTCTCTAAGCCAAGCTTTGTCTCCTTCCTGGGGCTCCAGCCCTTCCCAAGTGAAGGAACAGCAGCAACCCAAGTTCAAGGGCGCATTCCCAAAGCTGCCTGATGTTTGTTTCCATAACTGGAAGCTTTTCCCTGCACCACTGTTGTTAAAACAAACTTCTGGTCTCGTGTGTGTGGGGACAACACAGTCCCAGAGCACAACCCGGCTGTGGGCAAGGGTGCCTGTGCTGTCTGTGCCAGCTGCCATCCAGCAGCACCTTGGATCCCAGGCAGGGATCAGATCCCACGTGGAGGCCTGGGGCTGCTCACTGACAAAGCCAATTCCCTGCTGGATGGGTCCCCCTTCTCTCTTCCAGACCAGTTCCCCAGGGGACCTGCTGTCTATGAAAGCAGACAAAGGACCACAAGAGCACAGGTCTATGAATTTTATTTTAAAAAGACATTTATAAAACGCTCATTTATAAAACTCCAAGTAAATATTTAAGGTACAAATGTAAAAACAAAGGTGCTATGAAGCTTTTTTTTGTTTTTTTTTTGTTTTTGTTTTTGTTGGGGTTTTTTTAGGAATTACAGCCTCCTACAGTTCTGTATCTTGGGAAGACCTGAAACTGTTAACACATAACACCAGCAGATCATTAACTTTGACTCAACAACAAAAAAAAAGCACTAATGAAGCAGTAGCTGACTGTAGCAATGCAGATAAAAATCTAATTAACCAAGCAGGCTGTTTAAACTAAAGCCCTTACACTTGACTCAAAAGTAAAGAAATCTCCTAGGAATACGATTAGGCAATTATAAAACTGCCCAAAAATGGCTAAACTAAGATTTTCCAAGTGCTAAGCAGCATTGGCTGACAACTAATGAGCAACTAAGCAGGAAAGGAAGGAGTGATCCTCACAACACTTTTTTTCTTTAAAAAATGGTGGATTTTTCCTATGCTGGGTGACAACAGCACGGCTTGTTCTGTCAAAGTGCTTGTAGGAAGACCCAGAGCATGGCAGGGAAAGGATTCTGGGATGACTCCAGTGATGGGACAGGGCTCCAGCTGCACGGGGGGTGCTTGGAGAGCTCTTGAAGAGCCACCCTGGATGCTGGCCTGGATCCTGACCCCGCTGTGCGCGAGGCGGAGACAACTTCGGCCATCGGCTGCGTGTCGGAGCATGGATTGTTCTGGAAACCTGGAAAGGCACTGAGCCAGGGACACAGCGCTCCAGCAAGGGCTCCATCCCTGCTGTGCCACAGGAGCCACCCCTCAGCTCAGCCTGTCCCTACTGCCGGCTCCGGCAGCAAATGGCCACGGCCGAGCTGCTGCCAGGAACGGCGGCTGCCACGCAGGAATTGTCCTCGGCGTAGGCTCCCGTGGAGCCAGGGCTCCGGGACAGGGAGTTACAGCCCGTCAGCGTCCAGCCATCCTCACAGGACACTGTCACCTAACGGGGAGGAGAGGTCACCACCCACGGGTCAGCAAAGGGCCAGGGGCTGCCCGTCCCCGAGGGCCCCACAGTTCAGGGTGTGTGACTCTGTCACCCCGCTGCACGGGGTGTCCCATTGCAGCTGGGGACAGCAGGCAAGGCTGGGGTCGGGACAGCCACACCCAAAAGCCATCAGGGTGGCAGAGGGACAGCAGAGACAAAGAGAACAGCACGGCAGAGGGGCAGGGCCCATCCCTACCTTCTCCTCGTGTTCCAGGGCCACGTGCTCCTTCAGCCGGCACTCGAGGCTGGCACTGGGGCAGCACAAGGCGTGGGCCATCGCCTCTGTCCTGCTGGCACAGCGGCTGGGCCCCCTCCCCAGCCCCTCCACGGGCCTGCCACCAACACCCAGCACCACGGATGGGGAGTGGAAACTGCACCCTGCCCGGGGCAGAGGGGATATTGGCACAGGGCAGCCATGGCAGCATCCCAGTGCACGCACTGCTGCCAAGGATGCGCCCTGCACCTTCCTCCCTCCAAGCACACAGCACATGCACCCCTTCCCTACCACCCCAGCAACCACACCCACCCTTTTACCCCCAAATCCCAGAGCTTTTCTGGAAGAAACACCCTTGTCCATCAGGCTCAGAGGTCTGTAACCCCGCGTGTTGGGTGTTACCAGTCAGCACGGTGTCTCCTGGCGAGCACTCGGCCCCCTGGGCCCCCGGGGAGCTGGCCTTGATCCGGCACTCAGCCCTGGGCCACGTGCAGCACCTGGCGATGGCATAAACCCCCTGGCCCTGGAAGGCGTTGAGGGCCACGCACTGCTTCTGCCCGTCCTTGTCCTGGGCGCGGGGCAGCACAGCGTCACCGGGGCCTCGGGGGGCTGGGGACACCCCTCCGAGGGCAGCGGGCCCTGCAGGGGCAGCAGCTCTGCCCCGCTCTGCTCACCTCCACGTGCTCTCCCAGCCGGCTGCCGCTGCGGGAGAAGCTGGAGCAGCTGAGCATCTCCTCGGTGCTGGCGCAGCGAGCCACGGCCCTGGAGAGCCGGGAGAGCCCCGAGCGCGCCGACCACACCGAGCGGCAGAGCAGCGGCCCCTCTGCAACGGGGCCGGGGAGGGGGACAGCCTCAGTGCCACCCTCAATGTCACCCTCAGTGACACCCACACACCCTCAGTGCCCCCCTCAGTGTCACCCACACACCCTCAGTGACACCCTCAGTGCCACCCTCAGTGTCACCCAGCACCCACCGACCAGGCTCCATCTCGCCCATCCATGGATGCAGCCAGGCTCAGCCGTCCCCGGCACAGCCCGGAGGACATTCCCTGCTGTGCCTTCACTCCGGCACTTTTTTTCCTGGCAAGAGCAGAACTCTGCCGAGCACCCAGCAGGCAGCGAGGTCCTTACCTGCTGCCAGCCGGGCGGGCAGCGCTGCCACGCTGTTGGGTGTCTGGAGGCGCTGCTCCTGCGGGATCCACGCCGTGTCCATGGCGTTCTTGGTGGAGAAGCGCAGGAGGCGCTGGCGGAGCTCGGCCGGGCTCAGCTGGGGCTCGGCGCTGAGCAGCACGGCCGCGATGCCTGCAAGAGCCCGGGGGCCGCAGTGACAACCAGAGAGGACAGAGCCACCCACGCAGCGCTGCCGTGGGCAGCGCGGCTCCAGAGACACGGCAGAGCATCTCTGCAGCCCATCGCCCACACGCGCGGGGTGCGGGAGCGCTGCGCAGGCTGCCGCGCCCGGATGAGACAAACCAGGGGAGTCAGGGAACATGGGGGGAAAATGCCCCCAGCTCAGGCATGCCTGGAGCCCTGTGCCAGCACCAGCAAGCGGAGGGCCAGCCCTCCCTGCCCCTCAAAGCGCAGCTCGCCTGCCACATGCGCGGCCGCCTGCGACGTCCCGCTCCGCGCTGTGAAACACGTGCTGCAGTCGCTGGAGGCGCCGATGATGTCGTCCCCCGGGGCAAACAGGTCCACGCAGCGGCCAAAGTTGGTGCCCAGGGTGCCGATGGAGGCAGGTCGGTCCTCGCTGTCGGTGGCACCGACCGTGATGACCTGGCAGTGACAGAGAGCAGGGCAGGGATGGCGCGCCCAGCCCAGCCCTCGCTGACCCGGAGCCTCAGCGGTCCCCACAGCCGTACCTCCGGCTCGGAAGCAGGCGAGTAGAGGCAGGCATCGTCCTTGTAGTTGCCGGCAGCCGCCACCATGACCGCTCCGGTCCGTGCCAGCCGCCGGCAGCCCGCGTTCAGCGCGGGGCTCCGCGCTCCGGCCAGGGGCAGCAGCACCACCCGCGGCGCGAAGGGCTGAGCCTCCAGCGTCCTCCCGATGAACTCCAGGGCTGCGAGCGACAAGACACCATGGCAGGAAGCTGCGGGAGGGACCCTGCTGCTCTGGGGGCGGGGGTGACTCACCCATGAGGGTGCCGCTGACGGTGCCCTTCCCCTGGCAGCTCAGCACGCGGAGGCTGCGGATGCTGGCGCCCCTGGCCACGCCGGCGTCGCGCCCGCTCAGCACCCCGGCCACGTGGGTCCCGTGGCTGTCACACTGGCTGGCCTGGCACGGGCACCGCAGTGTCGTGCCCCAGCCCGTTCCATCAAAGCAGGTTTGCAATCCCACCGCGTGCCCGCCACCCCTTTCCCACCTTGGTTCTCTCTTACCCGACACACACCCGTGCTACCGCATCAAAGCAGGTTTGCAATCCCACCCCTTTCCCACCTTGGTTCTCTCTTACCCGACACACACCCGTGCTACCCTCGAACACTTTCCTAGAGAGTGCCCGACTCAGCCATATCTCCAAACAGACCACCTTGAGGCTCCCAATAGACCACAGCTCTTGTTGCCCATCCTGCCCAGCATTTTGGTCCGGGCCAAGTGTCTCCCTTGTCCTGGAAAGCCTCGCAAGCTTGGGCAGGATTTGGTGGACGCAGGCGGGTGCTCTGGCCAGGATGCAGCGTGCGGCACCTCAGGACTCACCTGCCTGTGGAAGTGGGTGCCATCCTCCTCGGGGATGCTCTCGAAGCCAGTCACAGTCACCCTGCCCTCGATCTCCCGGTGGGTGCTCTGCACGCTGCTGTCCAGCAGGTAAATCTCGGCCAGGTCACCTTTGATCTGCCAGGGGTGCAGCGGGGGGAAAGGCAACCACCACCACGGTCAGCACAGGCCACCTGGGCTGCTCCCAAAATGCAGCACCATGGAGCAGAGGAATATTCCCACCCCTCAAGTTAAGGAGAGGGGACCTGACTCTTCCTCAAAGCCTCGCTCCCCTCACACACCCCAGCGCTTACTGGGAGGGCTGTAGGCGCCCGAGCCGGGCTGTGGCGGTACGATCCTGCCCAGGTTCCAGGGAATGCTCTGCGCAAAGACGTAGGCATCCTCCTCAATGTACTTCACCTGCGGCAGCTTCAGCGCCTGCGGGGGGGACACAAAGCTCCCGTTTCCCCCCGAGGCAGGGGCTCCCACTCCCACCAGCGCCCACCGCAGCCGCTGTCCCCTGCCACCACCCTGTCCTCCGCTCCACGTACCGCGTCCAGCACGTCGCTGCTCATCCTCACCAGGAAGGCGGGCAGGAGGTGGAAGACGTGCAGCAGCTCTGCCGGGTGTCCCCGCCGAGCCGCCCGGGCCTGCAGCCGCCGGGCCGTGCCTCGCAGCTCGGCCTCGCTGCCCGCCCGCAGCATCACCACGTAGCGCCCGGGCAGCCGCCAGGACGCCTGCGGGGACACGAGCACCGGGCTGGGCTTCGGGACACACACACACACACACAGAGGAGCGTGGCTGTCCCCCCACCCCGCGCTCCTCACCTTGGCGGCGCGATGGAAAGCAGCGGATCGCGGAGGGGCGGCCCCGACGGCGGCTTCCCCCTCCTCGGCCGCTCCCGGGGCCAGAACCAGCTCCGCCAGCGCCAGCACCAGCACCAGCTCCAGCGCCCGCGGGGACATCCCGCACCCGACGGGCAGCGCCGGGACCCCCGGAGCCGGGGACGGCACCGGCGGGACCCCCTGCGAGACCGCCGAGGGGCCGGAGCGCACCCGCGGGGCCGCGGCGCAGCCGAGGGGCTGGAGCGGGGCCGGGGAGCTGGAGCGGAGCCGAGGGGCCGGAGCGCACCCGCGCAGTCCCGGAGCGCAATCCCGGTGCGCACCCGCGCAGTCCCGGAGCGCAGCGGCGGCCGCGGCTCCGCCGTCTGGCCGGGGCTCAGCGCGGCGGGGCGGGGATCACGCCACGGCCGCCGGCCCCGTGGAGCAAACCGGGCGGGTTAAGCATTAACGGGGCCGAGGGGAGAGGGCAAACGGGGCCGCTGCTCACCCCGGGTCCCGGCGGGTCGCTGGGGGCTCTGGCGAGCAAAGCGCAGCCGCTCAAGGACTGTTCTCAGAAAGGGCTGAAAGCTTTAATGTGCCTCCTACTGCCTCACTCCACGAATGATTTCCCGGGAAATCCTCTAATCCTGTTTGGGCATTTTTTACAGAGTCGTCACACATCGCAAATGCCCTTTTTTTGCGGGATGATTGCGGCGCTTTCCCGCGGGTCTCCACGCCGCTTCCCACCTCCGCCCTCCCGCAGCATCGGGATCCACACTGCCCCACATGTCCAGTGACCTTCAGCAAACCCCGTCCCTGCTCCCGGCTTTTCAGGGAAACAGGAATACATTTGTGGTTTTGGCTGGTTATTTATAAGCTCCTCAGAGGTTATATGTTTATATGGATGCACATGTTTTATACAGATGTGCGTGTTTCGTGTGGATTTGTAGGGTTGTATGAATATATATTTTACATGGTGTACATGTTATAATTATGTGTATGGTTTGTATGCACATAAATGCTTTATGTGGATGTGTGTGGTTTGCATGCACCTATATGTTTTAAACAGATGAACGTGGTTTATAATTATGTCTGTGGTTTGCATGGACATTAATGTTTTATAAGGATGTGCATGGTTTATATGGATGGGTGTGTTTTATACGGATGTGAACAGTTTGTAGGGGAAATGTTGATTTTTTTTTTTTTTTTTTTTTTTTTTTTTAATGAGACCTCAAGTGGGAGCCTGACCTCTGGTTCAGGTAACTGCAGGGACACCAGACCCTGCTTGTCACCCCGGTGCTGCAGAGAGCTGACACTGGAAGGGGTCAGCGTTCAGGACACTGATCATGGGATCGAGCTTCACTCCTAATTTTTGGCTCAGCTTCCTCGGTGCTGCGAAGTCCCACAACGCACCACTGGGGCCTCAGGAGGCTTCTGAGACAGCTGAGCACAGGGGGACCCCATCTCAAGGGGGACAGTCTCCCTCTCCCTGCAGCCTTTCCCTGCGTTTTTGCACAGGGGACAATCTGTGTTCCAGGGAAGGACGGAGGGAGGGGGTGGCAGAGGTTCCCCCGTTCCACGTGCATCCCCACATGCTGAGGAACCATGGAGGTCTTGGAAGCCTGGGAAGGGATCCGGCCACAGCTCTCACACTCCAGGAGTGGGTATCTGCAGAAAGGTTATTTTTTTGTTTTTTTGGTTTTTTTTTTAATTGAGAATTATTCAGAAATAGCCCAAAATTTGCACCTTGTGCAGAAGAGCTCTATTTCAGTCCTGGCTCCCTGTGGGGCTTCCAGCGTGTGTGTCTGTGTAAAGGAGGGGGTGGGCTCCTGTTGAGGAGGGAGGAAAGAGAGAGCAGAGGAGGCATCAGAGATCTCAACAAGGAGGAAGGGGAAAGGTCCCTAATCCCTGCGGGGGGAGAAATGGGCTCCGGGACGTGCGGACACAGCGCTGGGCCGAGCATCCCGTCGGTAAAAAGAAACTCCCACAAATTTTGGGAGACCTCCACGTCTGCCCGCGCCTTAACACTGCACTACCACAACTTAGAAAAGGCTACATGGACCGCGTCCTGCACCAGCCGGGAATCGAACCCGGGTCGCAAGAATGGGAATCTTGCATGATACCACTACACCACTGGTGCGCTGTTGCCGCGTCCCCCCGCCCGCCGCCAAGCGCCGGGACAGCGACAGCCCCGTCCTGCCGAGTGGCACTGCCGAGGGTCCCTCTCCATCCTTCGGCCGCCAGCCGCGATGAGAGGCGGAGGGTGACACGCGTGGGCAGCGAGCTGTCCCCCCTGCGCGGGCGGAGCCACAGCCGGGGCTGCTGGCGGCGCTTAATCCGTGCAGGAATGTCGCGGGTCCCGCAATGTTTAACCTGGGCCGGCGCGGGATGCTGTGCCGGGGGTGGGGGATGCACAGCCAGCTGCGTGAAGGGTTCCATGCGGGAGAGGGTCCAGGCTGGGTGTCAGCCCCCTGCCCTGCCTCTGCCGGGAGGAATGCTTCTGAAAAGCAGATTTATTTTGCCAAAAAATGAGAGTGAGTGCCAAGGCATGAGGTAGGAATCTCTTCTGTGAGGAAATTCCGGGAGAGTGTTCAGCCTGGAGAAGAGCCTTAGAGCCCTTCAGCACAGAGATTACAGGAGAGCAGGGAGGGACTTTGGATGTGAGGCCCTGGCACAGTTTTCCCAGGGAAGCTGTGGATACCCCATCCTTGGACACATTCAAGGCCAGGATGGACGAGCCTTGGAGCAACCTGGTCTGGTGGAAGGTGTCCCTGCCCATGGAGGGGGCTTAGAATAAGATGATCCTTAAGGTCCTTTCCCAGCCCAAACCTTCTGTGGTTCTATAGGTAAAAGCTTCTGGGTCTCCACCAGATCCCCACACTCCACAGGAGCAGTGACAGAGTGACATCCTGCCCTGGGCACCCTCTGAAACTCAGTGAGGCATGGCTCCATCCAAACAGCCTTCCCAGAGCCACCACACTCACCCTGGGAATGACAGGCAGGAGCTGAGTCCATGCAATCAATCTGGTAATGCTTCCCCCTGGAGAGCAGCTCACAACCCTGTGCCAATGTTTAGCCAACACTGGAGCCTTCACTCCCCACCCTGCTGTTGCCCATAAACAGCCCAGTGCTCCCTGCCCTTCTGCCTGGCTGCTTTGGTGACACCAAGGTGAGCCAAGGGTGCAGGATTGTCACAGGGGTGTGACACCTCAGGCACAGCCTTTCCTTGCACACCCTGCCCTGTACCAGCCAAGCACTCCTGGGTGGCAGGGAGCACAGGAACATCCCTGCAGGGCTCTGTGCCCCATCCCCCTGGGCTGCTGGGCACAGCTGTCCCCCACTTTTCCGCTCGGGGGGTTGCAGCTGCAGGTTTTTAAGCTCCCTTCCAGCTGAGTTCTGTGATTCTATGGAATTTGCTGAAGTCTCCTCTGCCAGCAGACGTGTGCTCCCAAGCCTCCTGGGGCCATGCCAGGCACAGGCAGATCCAGCCCAGCTTTCCCAAAACAGAGCTAGGGACTCTCAGCATCCCCGTGCTGTTGGATGCTCTGATCCAGACCCAGCTGCCCTGGGGAGGCTCAGCCTCACAGATCCCTGCAGTCCTGAGCAGCCAAAGGTTGTGTCTCCCACCAGCTCTGCCCTCTCTGTGTGCTGGAGCCAGGCTGTGGAGAGCCCCTGTGCTGTCCCTGTCACGGTGACAAGCCAGGCTGAGATCCACACACGTGGTTTGGGACAAACACCTTTTATTCACAGAAAGTTTGGGCACGGTGGGTGCCAGCCTGCAAAGCCACCTGCAGCTGTTGACACCGACCCAGCAGACAGTGTGCAAAGCCACAACCTCAAGTGCCACCACCACGGTTTTGGCTCAGCTGTGTCCTCCCCACTGTGTCCCCAGGAGGGCTGGAAGCTGGTCCTTGTGCAGGAGGTAGGGGACAGCACGATCTGTCACCTCCATCCCCCCTCTCCCAGCCCGGAGATGTGAAGGCTGCCTGCTGCAGGGGACTCAGGATCGAATTTTAATTTCAGCAGAGCTTGGGTAAGTGGGAAAAAGACTTTGAGGACAACTCTGCCTGATAAAACCCACTGCACTGAGCAGGTTTTACCTACCTGATCCTGCTCCAAACAGCACAGCCAATCCTTTCCCTTCCCAAGCACAGCACTTAGCCCAGATCCTGCCCAGCCCAGCTTCTCTGTGCCCACCCAAATGGCTCTGGCGAGGAGGCCTTGTCCCATGTTCTGTTGAATTCAGGAGCTGGGAGTTCCCCCTTTGGGTCTGGGGGAAATGACAGCCTCCTGAGCGGCTGGGTGTGCACCAGGGCTGCAGCACGGCACAGGGACAGGCAGGATCCTTTTGGGGACAGCCCCCTTTCCTCCAGGCTACGACCTGTGCGTCCCCTCCATGAGGTGAGTCCATGCCAAGTGACCATTTTTTTCCAGAAAATCAGTTTTCAGGCTCAGAGAGGCCATCACCCTCCTGGAGCAGAGCATCCGGCTCCTCCTGGAGCCCGTAGTAGAGCTCATCCTCCTTCCCGGCGCCTTTCCAGGGGGCTCGGGGCTGCTCTCCCCGCTCCGGGGAGCTGCTCGGGGGGCGGCCGGAGTGGCTGGAGCAGGGCAGGGTCCGGCTCTGCGGCGTGGGGCTGCCGGGCACGGAGCCCTCCAGCGATGGCGTGTCCATCTCATCCAGCAGGGATGCCAGCGGAGCATCCCGCGGGGCTGGCCGGGCGGCGCTGCGGGGACACGGGGACACCGAACACGGCTGAGCAGGAGCTGCGGTCCCGCCGGAACCGGCATCACCGGCATCACCAGTCCCCTCGCTGGGTGCCTGGAGGAGCCTGGGATGTCTGTCCCTATCCCAGCCCTCGGTGCCTGCTTTTTTGGGGACACCTGCCTGCCCAGGGGGTGAAGTAGTGGCTGTCCTTGCACTTCCTGAATCTGCAGCTGGGATGGGAAAGCACTGCACCCATCCCAGCCATAGCTACATTTTGGCAGGTGTCTGAGTCCTCTGCCCTGAGGCTGAACAGAGACCCCCATCACGTGCAGAGCCCTCTGGGACCTCCCAAACCAGTGCTTGGGCATCATATGTGGCATCTGGTTTGAGGGTGACGTGCTGTGCGTCTCATTTCTATCAAAGTCTGACCAGGAACTTTGGGGTTACTGTTGTGAGGGACTCTGTTTATATTGATAAAATTAAATAAAAGCAAAATGTGAAAACACAAACATCAAAATGCAAATTACAACCAGAGGCCACCTAAATTTCCTCCTGGGAAATAATTTGGTTCAGAGACTCCTCATGGGTTGAGACACCATCCCCACCATCCAGTGGGGCCAAGGGTGTGGAGGCTCAGTGCTGTGAGAGCAGCAAAACCCCTCGGCATCCTCTCCCTCTCCATCCTCTCCTTCCCCATCCTCTCCCTCCCCCAATACTGGGGGTCTGATCCCCTCATTTTCACTCCCCATCCCACCAGTGCCA
This sequence comes from Onychostruthus taczanowskii, assembly GCF_017590055.1. Lineage (NCBI taxonomy): Eukaryota > Metazoa > Chordata > Aves > Passeriformes > Passeridae > Onychostruthus > Onychostruthus taczanowskii. The sequence goes on from NW_024504786.1 coordinate 3,559,869, forward strand.
CCCCAAGCCCGCAGGCATCACCTACCAGCTGCCTGCTGCTGTTTCCAGGCGGGGTGCCAGGTCCTGGAGGGGGTCTCCAGCCCCCAGCTCCCTGTGGATCTCTGCCTTGGCCTGCAGGGCTGGCTGGGAGCAGCTGCGGGACCGGGGCTGCGCCGTGCCCGGGGGTGGGGCCGAGCTGACCGCCTGCCTCTGGATCTGCTCGTAGGATGGCAGGCTCTTCTCGTAGCTGCTGCTGGCCTCTTGGCTGGGGCAGGGGGAAATCAAGCTGCAGGCAAAGGGATGACAGGGTGCTGAGCAGAGCTGGACGCCATGGAGCTGGGAGATGCTCAGGCTCATGCACACAGGGCTCCATCACCTGAGGGAGTGGCTTTAGAGGCCACCAAGGCCATGTCACTGCCCACACCAGCAGCAGAGCCAGGGCATGCCTGCAGGAACACCGCTGGATGCTCTGCCTCCCCCAGCATTCCTCAGGCTCAGCCCTGGGCAGGCTCAGGCAGCTCTCACCTCTCCCAGCCTGATCCCTGCTTGGCATTTTGTGCTGTCCCCAGTGTCAGACCCTGCCCTCAGGGCACACACATCCGTCACCCTGCTGTGGGACCCACCCGGTGTCCTTCTGTGGCAGCACCGTGGGTTTGTGGTCCAGGAACTGCTTGGCCTCGAGGTCCGCAGGGACGAATGTTATCTGGGGAAAAGAGAGCAGAGCCCAGGGGCTGTGCTGGGCATCACAGGCACCCTCACCCTCATAGTGGGGAAAGGGCCAGAGTGTCCCTTCAGCTGGGTTTAGGGTCTTTTCCCACCAAATTTGGATGTTTTCCTTGGAAATGGCACTTTTGAGGGAAATCAGTAAGGAATGAATGAGTCCAGCCCAGCCCTGCTCTCAGTGCCTTTCCCCCTGTGGGGTCACACGTGTCCCCAAGCCCAGAGGGAGTCACAAGGCCCACACAGGAGGTCACTGGTCAGGGACCACGCCCAGGGTGTCCCATCCTGGAGCCTCAAGCACGGTGGCAAAGCCACATCTCCCTCCTAGCTGGGGCTGAGCTCAGCTTTGAGGGGAGCTGGTTTCTGCTCCACCCCAGTCCCAGGGAACACAGCTGCTTCCGGAGGTCCCAGCTGGTCCTGGGTCCTGAAGTGGCTCCCCCACATTTTGGAGGGCAGCCAGGTTGTTGATGGGCCATCCAGCGGTGCCCAGATCAGTCCTACAGATGCCCTCTCCTTGGAAAAAGCCCTTTTCTGCCAGAGCCGTTTCCCAGGGCAGGGACGCGTGGCTGCGCTCCGTGCCCTCTGCCAAGGAGACTGCCGGGACCCTCCCACCTCCATGGCCACCACAGTCCCTTCTTGGGATTCCTGGGAGCCTGCCAAGCCCCGGATCCCAAGGAAGGGCTGCTTGGGAGAGAGGAACACAAGTTTCTTTCCTTGGGATTATTCCCTGCTGCCTGTTTGAAAGCAAAGCCCCGGGCGCAGGGGGTGAAGGAGATGGGGGCACATCCTGCAGGCATCAGCAGGGCACAAGCCTCCCAAAACAATTCCCCTTCCAGATTGCTGCAGCTGGCTTCCCCTGGGGAAACTGAGGTTGCACATCCACAGCAGCCAAAGCCCCCCAAATACAGCTGAGCCCTCGAGACCCCAGAGTTCCCAGCAGCAGAAGGGATCCTACCTTTGGGTAGCACTGGCACATGCTCCACGTGATGCCCACGGCTACGAGCAGCACACCCAGGACACAGAAGGTGATGTAGTACTGGGGCTTTTCCATGCTCATGATGAACATCCCCAGCATCACCAGGAAGAAGCCCAAGATGATGAACCCGTAGCGGAAGGTCTTCTCCTCTGCCATGGGCTCTGGGTGGGAGAGGCAGGAGGAAAGACTTTGGGAAGCCCGTCCACCTGCGGCTGCTGCCTGCTGAGTACACCTGCAGCACAAGGCAAGGAGTGGTTTCTCTTTCCAGAGGCTGCCAGGAGCTGAGGATCAGCTGCACGTCGAGCTGGTCCTGCCCAGGGCTGAGCCAGCCAGTTTTTAATGGGTTTGTAATGAATGCAAACACTGCCCCGCCGTTCACACTCCAGTGGAGCCACCCGGCACGTGTCCGGGTAACCTTCCCTGCAGGCACGCTCAGCCAGACCCCACACCTTGGGAAGGGACAGCGGGGACAGGGAACACGGCTGCAGGGATGGGGACCCGGAGACCAGCTGGTGCTGCCGGGATTTTCCCAGCCCTGGGCACTGGAGCTGGACTCGGTCATAAATCAGAGCTGGCACAGCCCCAGAGAAGGGGGATGCCAGGGCCCAGCACGTTCTCAAGGGCTAAGGGGCTGCAACAGGAAAAGAGGGAATGCTCCAGGGTCCTTTGTGGCAGCACAAAGGACCCTGGAGGGTCTTTTGGAGCAGACCCTGCGTTGCTCTGGCTGAATGCTAAGGCTGCCTCACTGGGCTGTGAAGGAGGAACTAAAGCCAGAAAAGGATGGAGTGAGGTTGATCCACCCAGGGAGAGTAAAGACAAAGTGTCCCTGTGCCCTGTGTACACTTAAGTTGGAAATGGGGTGTTAAAAGGTGTCTCCTTCCCACCACACATGAGCCACAGTGTTTGTTTTATTCCCTTGATTTATTCCCTTGATTTATTCCCCTGATACACCTGGTTTATGACAAATAATTCTATTATAAACAGTATGTTAGACGTGGCCGTGGCTCCTCAGCCACTCTGCAGCCCTGCAGGGCCTCAGGGGGCCCAGGGCAGCGCTGAGTTCTGGTGGGATGCAGGACCTGGCAGCAGCCCCTGCCACAGCTTTGGGCAAGGCTGCACGCCCACCCATGGCGCAGGGAGGGAGGGGGCTGTGCCACTCAGGATGGCATTTCCAGGAGGCTGCCTGGCATGCCAAGTGCACTCGGATGCTCTGACCACGGGCACGACCCACCGAGCTGCAGTTTTGGGCAAGGCTGCACGCCCACCCGTGGCAGCAGGGAGGGAGGGGGCTGTGCCACTCAGGATGGCATTTCCAGGAGGCTGCCTGGCATGCCAAGTGCACTCGGATGCTCTGACCACGGGCACGACCCACCGAGCATCGGTAACGCCACGTGAAGTGAGGCGTGGGGGCTCAGTATTTAGGGAAACAAGGTGGAAGGGGTGGAGGCAGGTCTGGAAGGGGCGTTCACAGAGAAGGGAGCGGTGCAGATGGAGCTGGGCTTTCTCTGCCCAGATTACTCGTTCTGTGCAGATTTATTATTGAGTGGGCAGCTCCCGGCCTGACAGGAGCTCCCCAGGGTGAGCAGGGAATGCAAAGCCTCTGAAACCAGCAGTGGTTTTATTAAAAATATGAAAGCTTTCAAACATGCCAGCTACCCCCGACGCCCTGAGCACATCTCAGGCCCCACGATCCCCACAGTGCCGGGAAAGCCGGGCTGCCCCTTCCCGCTGCTCGCCCGCCCTGCTCCCACCCCGGCGGAGGGGCTCGGTTCGGAGCTGACCCGCAGAGTCCCGGCCGGGCTGTCACAGCCCCCGCTCGCTGATGTTCTCGTAGCTGGGCGGAGGCGTTTCCTGCGGCTCCGGGGGCTGCCCCGGCTCCAGCCGGGCCGGGCCGGGTCGGAACAAGGCGCTGTCGGAGGAGCTGCGCCGCCGGCCGCCCTGCCAGCTCTCGTCCCGCTCCAGGTAGCGGTACAGGGGCGGCGTGAGCTCCTCCTTTGTCCCCGGCGGCTGCACGTAGGCCGGGGCAGCGTGGGCTGGTCTGCAGCTCAGGGCTTCTTCGTAGGTGGGGATGGCGCTGGAGTCCCAGGGGCTGTGGGGGGAGAGGAGGGAACCTCCCAGCTTCCAATTGGAGCATCCCAGCACCCAAATGGAACATCCAGCTTCCAATTGGAGCATCCCAACACCCAGCTGGAGCATCCCAGCATCCAGCTGGAGCATCCCAGTGCCCCATTAACTGGAGCATCCCAGCATCCCATCAACCCCACTGTGTGGAGCATCCCCGAGCATGATTAACTCGTGTACTGGGCAGAGCACACGGGCAGGTTTTGCTGAAGTGTCAAATGTCACGTGTCATGGGGTGACCCTGTCAGCTGCTTCCTGGCATCCACGAGGTTTTCAAGAGGATCCCATGGGCAGGAGAGCATCCTCACCATGCCTAACCCCTAACTCACCCCCTGAAGAACAGAGGCTGCTGGCACAAGGACCAGGACAAGCACCAGGCAGCCCAGGTTGTTATTATTATATTTTTTGAAAAATCCCTTCACCAGGATTTTTTCTCCTGGGAAGCTGAGAAGCCTCAGAGGAACAGAAAAACAATATTATCTGATTTCTTTCTCTTGTTTTGCTGCTTTAGAACGTGGCAGGTGCGTGTTTGATTAGTTCCATGTGAATTGTTTTTACTTAACCAATCATGGTCCAGCTGTGTCGGACTCTCTAGTCTGTCACAAGATTTTATAATTCATTCTTTTCAAGCCTTCTGATGTATCCTTTTCTCTATAGTTTAGTATAGTTTTAGTATATAATTTCTTATAATATCATATCATATATCATAATATAATATCATAATATCATATCACATTAATATAATATAATATAATATAATATAATATAATATAATATAATATAATATAATATCTTATAATATCATATCATATATCATAATATAATATCATAATATCATATCACATTATTATAATAATATAATATAATATAATATAATATAATATAATATAATATAATATAATATATATATCAGCCTTCTAAGAATATGGATTCATCCCTTCCCTCATCCTGGGACCCTCACAACCACAACACCAGGTCACTGTGGTCACACCCTGCTCCCATGGCAGCCAGAGCTCTCCCTGCACTGGCCAAGCCTGGTGCCACTTCCAGCAGAGTTTTCCTGAGCAAACATAGCTTGTGTACAGGGAAAACCTCTGGCAACCTTTGCCCTGCACACGGCCCTGCTTGCACCAGGTGCAGCCCCAAAGCTGGGGATGCTGTGAAAGCAGCTCATCACTGCAGGTGAAAGCCAGCCCAGTGTGCTGGGGGGCAGCGGGCATGGGAGGGCACAGCTGGTCCACAGGAAAAGCCATGTGCTCCACAGGGATCCTCCATCCTGGCTTTGGCAGATCCCTGTCCCAGACAGACCACCCCGGGCTTCTCTGCCGGGGTTTTGCCAAACAGCCTCAGCTTGCACAACAATGCTTCCTTGGAAATGTGGAGAAGGGGGTTTATCCCAGCACAGGATGCTTTGCTGGGGCTGGAGGAGCTGCCGCAGCACCAGAGGGGTTTTGACAAACAGCCTCAGCTTGCACAGCAATGCTTCCTTGGGAATGTGGAGAAGAAGGGGATTTATCCCAGCACAGGATGCTTTGCTGGGGCTGGAGGAGCTGCCGCAGCACCAGCACTGCCAGGGTGCTGCATCCCATCCAGCAAGGGAACTGGGAGCTCAGGGAAAGGGACATTCCCCACAGGGGCACAGCAAAGTCCCTCCCTGGGACAGGGAACCTCCCCCAGATACCCAGAGCTGCTCACAAGCTCACAGATACCCAGATGGGCACTGAAACCCCTGGAGAACCAGGAACGTGCCTCCCACTCCAACTGTGTTTTTATGGTTTGATGTTCTCAGGAGTTTCTCTTAGTGCTGCTTTTCCCCAGAGCCCCATTTATGCTGGAGCCACGATCTTTGCTGTGACCCCATAAAGCAGCACTGGGAAGGGCTGGCTGGCCCTGCTTCCACAGCAGTCTCCAGCAAATAAAAACCCTTTTTATTAAAAAAAAACTTTTAAATGAAGAAGTGGGAGCAAATCTCAGGCTCACACTGGAAGATCCAGAGAACCTGAAAAGCAGCAATGGTGTTCAGGGCAGGGCAAGGAGTCTTTCCATACCCTGAAATGGGCTTCATAAAGGACCTTCTGCCTACATTTCTATCTTGATGCCAACCCAAGGATTATTTTCCTTATTTTTTTTTTCATTTAACTCCCTTGTAAGGAAGACTTTGCTTCCATTAAAGACGTTACAAACACCCTCATCCTGACAGAGCACTGCAGAGCTGCCAGACCAGGACTGGAGCTCTGAGGGACCCCTCCCCACCCCCACTTCATCCAAACCTGCCAGAAAATCAATGTATTCTTCTGCTTGGTGGCCCCGCTAAGGAGACGTGTCCCTTGGCATGTGATGGCCCTGCAGGGCACGGAGAGCTGGATGAAGGGCAAGGAAAGCAGGAGGAAAGGCAAGGAGAGCTGGATGCAGGGCAGGGAGAGCTGGATGCAGGGCAAGGAGAGCTGGATGCAGGGCAAGGAGAGCTGGATGCAGGGCAGGGAGAGATCAGTGCAGGGCAAGGAGAGCTGGATGCAGGGCATGGAGAGCTGGATGCAGGGCATGGAGAGATCAGGGCATGGAGAGCTGGATGCAGGGCACAGAGGGGGTGGGCAGGGAGGGCACTGCAGGGCTCAGGCTGATATTAATGAGCAGCAGCATCTTCTCGGGGGGCAGGAGGAGAGCACAGAGCAGTGCTGCTGCCTCTGTGGGCTCCCCAGCCAGCAAGGCTGGCAGCAGGTTTAGGCTCAGACCCATCCTCCACCTCTGCCCACCCAGGAGCTGGCAGGGACGGGGCTCCCACCTGCAGTTCCACTTCTCCGGAGGCTCGGCCGTGAAGTACTGCAGGTCCCGGGGGAAATGGTACTGGTAGCGCCGGGACACCACCCTGGCATTGGCCTTCACGGACCACAGGAGGCCGAAGATGAGCAGGATGCCGCCGATGCCGCAGCAGAAGAAGCTGACGGAGCGGAGCAGGGCGCTGGAGGAGGAGGAGGAGGAGGAGGAGCTGGGCACGGCCTCGGCCCCCCGGGGAGGCAGGAGGCGAGCCCCGCTGCCGGAGCCCACCTCGCCATCGCTCCACCAGGCGAAGCACAGCGTCCCCGTCACCAGCAGCACGGCCCCCGTGATGGTCAGGCCGTAGCGGAAAGACGCGGCTGCCATCCTTCAGTGAGGTCAGCTTGACCAGAGGAGATCCCGAGAGGTGAGGAGGTCTGCGGGGCTTGCAGCCCCTTTAGCCATTATTATTGTTATCCATCAGAAGGGGCATCTCCACCATCTCAGATGGGAAGTCCCTGGGAAGAGCAAAGTCAGCACCAGGCTGGACCCATAAACTTCCCAAGAGCCTCGTAAAAACATCCCGATTTTCAAGGAACAGCACAAAGACAGGATGGACACCCCAGCTCCGGGCACTTTCAGAGCTCTTCTCTTTGGGTTTTATTCCAGACTTCCTCCCAGACTTGGGGGAACACCAGCTGGGTTTCCTGGGCTTTCAAAGCATGGCTTATGGAAGAGGTCAGAGAGGGGAACATAAATTTAAGATGTCATCGCTTCCAAATTATCAATGTGCCTGTTTTCTCCTCCAGAACTGATGACATTGGAAAAATCTGCTCAATCTTCATCCACATGAAGTTTGGCACACAAAACTTTGCTTGCCTGGGTCAGCTCCAGTGCAAACTTTCTCAAGTTCCTGTCAAGACTGATCCTGCAGGTGTTACCACCCTATCAACCTTCACCCTCCCTGTCAGGGTGGTTTGGGGTTGGTTTGACAACCAAACAGGTGAGGAAGAGCCACACATTCCTGCTGGGTGGCCCTTCTCAGCTAAATGTCACATGCAGAGAGTTTCCCTGGTGCTGGAAAACTTGGGGAGGGGGAACTGCTTTCTGATCTCAGTCCCCATTGCTTTCTCCAGCAAACAGCAAGCATCTGCTCCCTGAGCTTCTGCACCCCCAGCTCCCAACTAACCAGGGAGACAGAGAGGTCTCCCCACGCCCCCTCTGGCCCTGCTCACTGCCCAGCAAGAAGATGCAGGTTCAGCTCCCACTTCTCAATGGACAAAAAGCTTCGGACCATGTGGGAATTAAGCACCAACACCCCCAAAGAGATTCAGTCCTGGGTGACCGCACTGTGCAGGTTTGTCATGGTGGCAGTGCCAGCAGAGAGCCTGCACGTGAGGGATGGCCAGGGCAGAGGAGGAGCTCAGGCAGAGGTTGGTGGACAGATGGATGACACTCAGCTGTCACCTGTGCCTTCATCACTGTGCCTGTGTGTCAGTAACAGGACCATAATGTGGTGGCTTTGGTCTCCATTCCTCCAGGCAGGGCTCATTTCCTACAGAGGGGTCTTAAATTGCATCCTGAGATCAGAAAGTGCAGAGCCAGAGCCAGGCAGGGAGCAGAAGTCCAGATGGACTTGGTGTCATCAAGGTCAGGTGGAATTATGTTATTTCAAGGTGTTAGTTATCAGATGGGCCCACTGAATGGAAAGCCAAATTACCTTGTAGTGAAAGAAACACTACCTGATCTAATCAACGTTTAATGAAGGAATCTGATGAGAAGTGAGATTTAGGAAAGCTGCAGGAGTGGGAGCCCCAACAGCTCACTCCAGCTTTTGTCCCAGGGTCACAAGTCCAAAATGCCACCTGGGCTGGCTGTGGCCAGTGGTCCCCAGCTGTGGCCACCCGCTGGGAAGGCAGTCATGTTCCTGGGCAGAGCTCCCTCTGCATTGGGGGCATGTTGGGATGCTCCCGCCTGAATGGCAGGTGGGAAGGCAGTCATGTTCCTGGGCTGAGAAAAGGCAGAGCTCCCTCTGCATTGGGGGCATGTTTGGATGCTCCCTCTTGAATGGCAGGGGCTGGGCTGAGCTGAGATGGGGAAGAGACTGTTGGAGATGGTGTTCGATGCTGTCAGGGATCAGCATCCCCAAACCATCACTGAACACGAGCAGGACACAGCAGAAGAGCTGGACTCGGGTTGCCTTGCAGCAGGAGATGCTCAGGAGAGCACAAGGACCCCAGTGACTTGTGAATGCAGCTCCTTTGGACAGCAATGCATTTTCATGTAGAAATTTCAGCATATTGTTTAGAGGGAAAAAAAACCCCATCACCCAAAAAAACCCCTACAGCAAAACTCTCAATCCAACTGCATGGAAATGCCAGGTCACTCCAAACTGAGACGCTGGACTGAACCTGCACCAAAAGCTGAAATGTTCACCTCCTGCAACAAACACTCTCCTCATCCTGGGGTCAGACTGGTGAGGTCTGGGAGATGCTCTGAATTCCCCGGTGAGATTTAGGAGATGCTGTGATTCCCCTGCCTGGGCACGGGGAATTTTGCAGCCTTCAGCGCTGAGCACATCTGGGAGAGCTGGCAGCGAGGGGGAGGCGGAGGGAAGGTGGAGAAGCCTCCGATGGAGGAGCCTCTGGGAGGTGATGGATTGACAGCTCCAGAGAATAAACTCTTCTCCCCTGACGAGCCCAGCGCAGCGCAGGGAGCTCCCGCAGCGCCCGTGCGGGGGCAGCTCCGCCGCGCTGGTGACACCGCCACGGCTGGGTGACATTGCCACCGCACCGTCCCCTTGCCGAGGCCCCTCTCGGGCTGCCACAGCCCTCCCGAGCCTCTCTGAAAGACCCGCGGTGTTTTCTCAGCACAGCAAGCGCTGGAGGAAGAGCCTGAAGGAGCAGGGAGCGAGGTGCGAGGCTGGGGCAGGACCCGAGGCTCCCGCAGCCTCTCCCGGCTCCGCTCAGCATCCGCACAGCAGCTCTCCCTCCCCACGAGCATTCCCAGCACAAGTTTTCACGGAGCCACAGCAACTGCCGGCTCTCAAACAGCCCTCTCCACTCTCCGAGCCCGCCCTGACATTTTGTTCTGCCCTGTCTCTTCCTCTGCCCTGCTCTGGAATAGTTTTCCGGGGAGTAGATTTGCACGTTTCATGTACAAACAGATAATGTTGATAGTTTACATAGTTCCAGCGAGCCGCTGAGAACAGCAGCCCCCATATAAAGTTATGCAGATGGTGATTCATAGGGTCTACTAAGCATTACTCAGAAAAACGCTCTTTTCAAGCAACACGAGAAAAGAGTTTTGAACCTCTCCCACCGCCATCAAGCAGAAATCCACCTCCAGGCGCGTCCCTCACGGCACTTACAGACCGTCCTTCCGTGCGGGCCGGACACCTTTAAATCACAGAAGAACGCCGGGCAGGGATGCACCAAACACAGCGTGAGCGCGTCTTTAGGGAGATCCCTTCCTGCCTCTATCCAAATCTGCTGTTTTGTTGTGACAATCACCAGCGAGGGTTTGGTCCCCATTCAAAGCAAAGTAACAGCGATGCCTCGGTAAAGCTTCCAGGAACTGCGGCGCGCTCATCCTCCCGAGGCAGGCGCGGGCAGAGGAGAGCCCGTGTGTCCCCTCAGAGCCCGCGTGTCCCCTCAGAGCCCGCGTGTGCCCTCAGAGCCTGTGTGTCCCCTCAGAGCCTGTGTGTCCCCTCAAAGCCCGTGTGTCCCCTCAGCCGGGCTTCGGGGCCGTGCCTGAGCCCCGCGTCCCCTCTCCGCCGTGGCGTCCCCTCGGCACCGGCGGGGTCTGTCCCCGGCACAGCCCCGTCCCGCCCGGCACAGCGCCCAGCCAGGGGTACCCGTGTCCCCCCCCGTGTCCCCCCGTGTCCCCGCCGCGTACTCACCGCCGCCGGCAGCCCCGCTCCGCCGAGCCCGGCCCGCGGGGCGGGCGGGGCCGGGGGCGCGGCACGGCACGGCACGGCTCCCCGCAGCCCGCTGCCGGTCCCTCCCGTCGGGATTTGGGCATGCAGAGCCCGGGCGGGTCCCCTGCGGCTGGGACATCGCCGCTGTCCTGTGTGTGGGACAGCATCGGCAGGGTCTCAGCCTTGCTTTGTGAGCACTTTAGTTCTGCTCACCTCTGCGTCAAAAGCTAGTGTTGTCCCGTTTCCTCGTTTATGGAATTAAGACGGTTTGGAAGGACCTTTTAAAGTCCGTGTAGTCCAACCTCCCCACAACCAAAATCTCCACTTTGATCAGGCTGCTCAGAGCCCCATCCCACCTGGCCTTCAGTGTTTCTGGGAATGGGGCATTCACCACCTCTCCGTGCCAGTGTTTCATCAACTTCAATGTAAAAAAATTTTTTTTTCTTTATAGCTAATCTAAGTCAACCATTTTTTGGTTTAAAACCATTACCCTGCAGCCCTCAGGACACCTGGATGTTGAACAAGCTGAGGGTGCTGTGATCTGAATCTCAGGATGGTCTGGTATGACAGCATCTGGATTCAGGCACAATTCCTCACCACGGAGCTGGAGGGAGATTTGATCAGGAGCTGCTGTGCCGTGCTGTGGCTGTGCATCTCACACATCCACAGATGCACCACAGATGCTGCCCTTGGGCTACAGCTGAGCATCACTGACAGGTATCCATTTCTCTGGGTACCCTGGGCTGCTGTTCCTGCTCTGCTTGGAGCTCCCCATCTCACCAGCTCAAAACCAGCTCAAGCCTCACCTGCACGTGCTGCAGGGACTGATGCAAAGCCCCGCTGTGGAATTCACATCTGCTTCCTACATGATTGGAAGTCACTCAGCCCAGCTGAGAACCTGTGGGTGTACAGCTCCATTTACCTGCAGCCACTGTGGAGTTTTACAAATGGCAAACTGAGGCACACAGAGGGCTGGCTCACACAGGAGTGGCCCTGCAGCAGCTTGGGTCTCCATCCAAGAGGAGGATGGGGCAGAAGTCCCCAAGGTCAGCACCCAGTGATGTGGGGGCACTGTGAATCAGCAGCCACCCTGTTGAAGGACAATAAGACAACTGTTTCTGCTCCTTACCTGCTCAGATATTGTATTTAACTGAAATTTGATTGTCAACAGCATCTGAAGCATTTCAAGGTGGTGTCAGTGCATGGCTCCATGCTATTCCCAGCACAGGGCTGCAGAGGGAGATGGCTTTGTGCCAGCACATTGGTTTTTCATCCCCATAACCATCCACAACCTTCTGCCTTGCCCAGGGATCTGGTCTGCAGGCAGCCACGAACCCATGACAAATATTCCACCACAAGGTAGAGGCTGGAAGTGCTGAGTGCTGCCAGCAGCTCTGTCTGCTTAGCAGCACCTTGGCCAAAGTGTGTTTTCCCTCTCTGAGAACTTTCCTGCAGGTGGACAAGGTGCTGAAACACAGGGCACAGGGAAAAAGCTTCTCTAGAATAAAGACAGAATATCCGTGCAAAATATGTGAAACATCCCATCTACAGTGAAACTGCAGTGGAGAAAACAAGGAGATATAAAAGACAGTTACAGCCCCTGCAAGAACAAGAACAAAGGAGGAACGGGGAAGGAGATTGTTTCAGTAATTGCCTCCCCCAGGTAAGGATGCTGAGCCTGAGCAACGCTGCTGGCACAAAAAAATCTGCTTTTTGATTCATTGTTCACCTAATTTTGCTGCTGCAGCAAATCACATGTAAAATAGTGCATTTCACTGTATAATCAAGATAAACAAGCCAGCTTTTTCATTAGGGGTGTGTCTGTGTGCAGATGCATGCACTCTCTGCCCTCTCACGACAGGATGGGTGACACCAAGAGCACCAAGTCAAGAATTAATTTGGATGCACCAAGTCCAGAGCACAGGCTCCCTGCCACAATCCTTATTTGTGGCACCTGGGCCAGGCCACAGGTGTCTACAGTGATTTGGCACACAGGACACTCATCCCATGCCCAGCTGCCCCCAGCAAGCACCTCTGGTCACAACCCCTGTGACAGAGTCACTAAAGATCCACTGATGTGGCTTCAGGGGTCACATCTCTGCAGGCACAAGGTGCCCACCTTGTCCAGATCCGTGGAGAAGCCATTCCCAGGGGCTGGCACACCTCGTGTTTCCCTGCACACTGGGTGCAGCCTGCCAGGCTGATAAGGGGCTGCAGCACACAGCCATGAGGATGTGCAGATGGGGGAGAGTTCCTGCATCCAGCACGTGGAAAGCAAAGGAGAAACCTCCTGCTGTTTATCTTTGCCTTAATTTGCATCTTCTTAAAATGCCTGATTAGTCGTGCTAGTTGATATACTGGCTCAGGCACTCCTACTTAATCCAGTCAGCAAACCCAGGTTTGGAAATATTTGTCCTACGTCTTCACACGAGGCAACATTCCCCGGTGTCCTTTGGGGTTGAACCTGCAGCTGGACCTGGATCTCTCAGTGGAGGTCCTGCTGCATGGGCAGCATGGGTTTGGGAGGGTTTGGGAGCCCTCCTTTGTGGTCTCCATCAGGAAATGCCAACCATTTGGATGTGAAAGGGGATCAGCCCTCTGACCTCAGAGTGGTGGTGGTTTTTTGGCTAGTTCACCTAGAAGTACTCCTGCAGATCTGCTGTGGTTTTGACCCAAGACTTTATTGAATGTCAAAGTCCTTTTTGTACCATAATTTGTACTTTGTAATATATCTTAATATTTAGTTCCAATGGCTTTACTGAGTTTTAATTATAATAGGAGAAGAAGATGTGCATAAAATTGTTTAATATCAGTTTCTCTTGTGGTTCCTCCACTAGCTATGTCTGTCATCTAGCAAGCCACTGGACCCAAGACCTCTGAGTGTTTTAAAGCTTAAATGTTTGCTTACTCAACTGTAATGATGTCCCAGCCAGCAGCCTTTAAATCTGCATCACACTGAGAAGCACAACTGTGGTGGAAAGTTCTGGAAAGGGACTGGGAAAGTACTGACAGCATCGTCCACAGAGGGCTTTATGGACAAGCAATGTTCTCAAATTCCTTCAGCTCCTTGTCTGGGACTTGTGTCAGGACAGGAGCACCTGGATGAGGTGCCAACTCCTCTTGGGGTTGTTGTGTAGAGAAATGGGTGTGACAAAGCTTTGGGTTTCCTGTAAGGGAAATTTCTGTGTTGCAGATGAGGACAGAAGGAACTTCCCAGGAGCTTTCTAACAAAATCTGCAAAGGATTTGAAATTTGCCCAAGAAGAGGTGGGGGAAGAAAACAGTTAAATCCTGATGCCTCATCTCAGCCTTTACTCAGACAAAACTTTTTCTGAGCTCCTGGAGATTTTTGCTTCGGGGAAGCCCCGTGTCTGAGCCTCTTTCCTTCTCCATGAAGAGGCACCAGGGTTGTGTTACACGTGGGTAACCCACCATGCAGCGTGTTTTACATGCCACAGCTGCTGCAGCTCTGCTGGAGTGTGAGCTGCAGCGAGGAAACATTGATTTCCAGCCCTGTGGGCTCCTCAGTCAAGCTTGATGTCAGTCACATCCATCACACCTGAGCAGAGAGGGCTGTGGGAGACAGGCCCTGGCTGCCAAAGCACAGCAGCAGCTTGATTTACTCCTCACATTGGATATCTGAGCTTGGAGCTCCATGTATCCTTTATTCCAAATCCTGATGTTCAAAGAAGCAGCAAGGACTTTGATTAAACACAAAACTGGCTAAATTTGCTTCCCAGTGAGCTCAGCATGAGCTGTGAGATGAACCACAGCTATGCTGACATCCCCAGGACCTGGTGCTTCTCCATGCCTCTGCTGCATCACAGAGCTCTCCAGGGAGCAGGGAATGGGTTGGCCTTTGTTTATTTTTCAGCACAAAAATGCAAAAGAGAAGCTCAAAGCAGCATTAATTACAAATTTTAGAGGAAAAGGGTGGAGCAGCCATCTAGCTCTTCTGGTTGCCACCACATGTGAAGCCCTCAGTGTCCAGCATACATCTGTCCCAGATGTTCCACAGCTGTTTTCCAATGCCCCTGCATTATCCCACTGCCTGCCTTGGCACTGGGCTGCCCACAAGCACTTGTTCACATCAGTGTGCTGTGCTGGGAGGTGGCTGAGGCTACAATGCTGCCAGCAAACCTTGCAAACATTTTGCTGGAAGCATGACAGCCTGGGGAGAAACACAAGGAATGGCTGAGAGGAGGAGGGTTTCAAGGTTTCTTAAAGAATCAGCAGCTAAGGCATCAGCAAAACCAGATTTAATACGAAAGTGAGCACAATGAAGTTTGATGGCAAGGTTGACTCTATTACTTACTAATGGTTAAAGCATAGAGAGGAAAAAAAGCAGATAAAAAATCCAATGTCAATCAATCCAAACTGATAGAAACACAACATTATCTATGTGAAGGCTAGGTTGGGGAGGGGGAGACAAAATGACAGGAGACAGTAAGGATAAAAAGGAATACATCCAAAAGGCACAACAGCTCTTCAATAAACAGCATTTAAACTTAACAGCACATAAACCTAACAGATTTAACTTATGTTGTCAGTTAAGCCAAACAATAAAGCAAAGAATTCATATAGGATTTACTATACCCCAAGAGTAACTTACCTACAGGCCTAACTTCCTTCCAAATCTAAAGCACTTCAGAACCCAGAAGAGCAGCATTCCCAGGATATTTGATGTAGCATATGCACACCTGCATGCACAATGACATCAAGAGTCTGTACAAAATACCTGTAAGGAATTCCCTTCTAATTCAGTGAAATACTCACCTGGGATGCCTTTGTGCCCTGCTGTGCCCAAAAGCCTGTCTGCTTTCTTCACAGCTCATCTGCAACATCAGCTGCTGACCCAGTAAGAGCTCTGGGATTTCTGCCCGCACACCTTGCCTCGCTTTAACCCAGAACATTTTCATCTCC
This sequence comes from Onychostruthus taczanowskii, assembly GCF_017590055.1. Taxonomy (NCBI): domain Eukaryota; kingdom Metazoa; phylum Chordata; class Aves; order Passeriformes; family Passeridae; genus Onychostruthus; species Onychostruthus taczanowskii. The sequence goes on from NW_024504786.1 coordinate 3,575,260, forward strand.
TTACATGGGTTTCTAGGTAACTAGAAGGATTTCAAATTGTCTAGGAAGACAACTTGAAACTCTCCAAGAAATGACAGGAGGTGAGTTTGGGAAATAACAGGCTGCAGCTTCTCTGTAATGGCATTAGAAGAGTCAGAGGATATCAACGCCCGTCTCCAGTGCCACAGCTCCCTCAGGGGGGAATTTGCCTCGCGCTCTGCTTAGCTCTGTGGTGTGAGGCTCTGAGGAGAACCCACTGCTGATGTTCTCCTGATTTCTGCCTGAAAGGAGCAGCACTAGCAGGAGATTTCTCCTATGGAGGTTTACAAGCAGGTTGTTCCCATCTCTTCCCTCAGCCTGTAAGAGAAAAACTGACTCAGTACTGACTTGGAAGAAAGAGGGGGATGTGAATGTGAGTAACAGGCATTTGCAAAGATGCCTGTGAAGAAACAACTGGAAGACATTGCCTAAGTTAGCTACCTTCAGACTGAAAGACAGGTCTCAATTTACCATCTGCAGATGACCTAGATCAGCACCTCAGACTGCAACAGGACCTCACAGAAAGCATCCATGAGCAGAATCCCTGAGACACAGACCGGCCATCCCACATGGAGAACACAGGCTTCCCTGCTTTTCCTCCCTGGGACGTCACCCAGGATCCAGAGAGTTAATCTTGCTCCCCAAAATGTATCCTGTCCTTTTCTTTGGCTATTTATCTACTTGAAAAGGTGTGGTTTCCCTCCCCTGGCACTTCTCCTCTACCAGAGAAGTGCCAGCTCTTGGTTGCCTCACAGAGGGATGAAACTCTCCTGCCCTGATTCCCACTGCCAGTTCCACCATGAGGGAAATCCATCCCAGCCCTATAATCTTCACTGGCCTGGATGTAAGCAGACATCTGAGTGCAATAAAAGTTCAGAGCTTATTACAGGCTCTGGGCTGATACCATAGATAATGGTAATTAACCGCTCTGGGATGGCAGTGGTTTATTGCTGGCTGATTTCTCAATGTTTTCCTTAAGCATTATGTAACAAAAAAAAAAAATGGGCACTGCCAAGGATGGAGAGGGCAGGAGGAGACAGAAAGCAGCTGAGTCTTCAGCTCAGCCCACGAGGGGCTTGGAAGTGCTCCTGGAGTTTACCATGAGCTGGGGCAGGTTCAGTGCATTTACCCATTCTCAGATTTATTTGTGAAATTTGCCACATTTGGGTGGGTGTTTAAAGGCCACTCTTCCCCATGGACAGGGTGCTGCAGCAATCATATTTTGATGCTTACTGAAGTACTAAAAAATTGGGGTTTGGTTGTGTCAGAAGGCGCTGAAATTGCTGTTTCATTTTACTAGGTATGGCTCCAGCCAAGTTTGCCAAGCTGGATTCTACAGAAATTCCCTGTATTAAAGGAAACTGAGCAGTCACATCCTCATCACCTTCTGTGCAGACAGCTTTTCCAGCCACTGATTTGCAGAGCTGAGGACCAGTCAATTTATCCAGTCCTCAGCCTGGAAATCGTTCTGTATCTCCATGAGATGCTCCACACACGGGAGCACATCTTGTTCCTCTCCACAGAAAGGGGCAGGAACCTCTTCTCAAAGCCTCCAGCTTCCTTCTGCTCAGTTCCACACACGTGGGAGTCGCTTCCAAGGCACATCTGCTGTTGAAAGGAGCCGAGCAACGTGGAGGGAACAAACACTGGCAATCAGCTTTCGACCTGATTTTGTACTGAGTTTTCCAGTGAAAAAAAAAGGACATTTGTAGTCTATCAGCATAGAACTGAACCACGTTAAATACGCCTCCATTTATCTTCAATAAGACCAATACAGTTCCTTATTATTGGAACAATGGTATATTTTTGTCACCCTTAATTATTAACTTATCTGGCTGCAATTTCTTCATTTATTAAAAGGATATTCTAGGTGACTTTAACAGCTATACAACTCTTACATAACCAACATCTTAAACTCTTTTTTTCCAGCCATTCTTTTCCTTTTTTTTTTGCTTTGCTCACAGGTTTTCTATTTTTCTTTGGCATCAGTAAGTAAACCCAAGGGGCCAGATCCTACAGTTACACTGATGTTTTTGGAGCATGGCCTGGAGTTTTATCAGTTCACATCATCTGGGAGTGGGCCCATGAAATTTTTAAAATGTTGAAATAAATGAAAGCAGACAGGTGACAGAGTGACAGCACCAGGCAGAGAGAATGGCCACAGCCAAGGCAGTGCAAGCCTTAGCTTTATTTGGAGGAAAAGGACCTGCAGCTACATCTGGTACTGGGAGGCTAAACACACAGGCAGGTTTGCTGGGAGCTGAAAACGGGAGAAAAATTTGGTAGAGAAAAACAACTTGCAGTGTTTCCTCAGGTGACACTGGCAAGCCTTCACCATCACCAAATGATTCCTGCATGTTCCCACAGCGTTCGCCACTCCAAGCAAGAAGAGTCCGGAGGCAAGTGACGGGAGAGGGTACCCTGCAGTCGCTCCCCACCAGCTGTGGTTCACAACTGCCTTCATGACAAAGTTCACCCTCAGCATCCTGGAAGCCACTGGCACTTGTGTCCATTTTGCCATGAGTCTGAAGTAATGCACTTATTGCCTTTCAGTGACTGCAGCTGGTTTCTGATGCCCAGCACAGCCGCTGTCCCCAGGATCTCAGCGACAGAAGGAGATGGGAGCATCACAGTTTCTTCACCCACTTCTCCTCCTCACTCTCAGGGCTGTGAAGCCAACTGATGGCTGCCATGAGCTCAGTGTCCCCAGTGCTCACCCAGAGGAGTGTGACCTCCCTCAGCCTGTAGTTTGAGTTCTGGAACCCCAAGTTCTCCAGTAACCAGCTCTCCACACCCGCTGCTGTGCCACAGCCATTTCGTTTCTGCCACAGAGGACACTACCCTGGTGACAGTGAAGGGAGGGCTGAATTCCTTTCCCAGTCTGGCTCGCTGTTTTGACAAGTGATTCTTTTTATAAATCCCAGACAGGGTATCCCTCCAGAGTCAATTGTAAAGCTGGATTTAATGCACATCACAGAGAATACACGAAAGCTCTCGTACGTTCTGCAGCACTGGGGGGTTTTTTGGGCTCTGTGAACGTGCTGACCAGCAGCTGACCTTGTCTCCTGATGCAGAGCACAGCCACTGAAGGATAGGACACACTCTGCCATCGTCAGGATTCCCAATTTCACTTCACACCCTGCATCTGCTGCCCCCCAAGGTGGTGATGGGTCCCACCAGCCACCTCCAATAACTCATCACCAGAGGAGTGGGGCATGATTGCTGTCAGAGCACAGGGGATACAGCCCAGGTATCCTTGACTCCTGCAGCACCAGTTATTGCTTCTCTTGGTGAAACCCTTCCCAGTGTGAACAGGGTGGCTGCAGCCTTGAGAGGACAGAGGAAGGCAAGGAAAAAAAGAGAAAAGTCACCCCAAGGACTCAGTGTGCTTAGGGTGAACCAATCCACATGGAGAGCTTTGCCCACCATAAATGTTAAACAAGTCCTTCCACATTAGGTCCATCTAAAATAGCCTCACCAATCTCACCTTGCCTAAGCCTTCAGTTGGTGTTTCACTTCCCCTGAGAGCTATCTGGAAGTTCCTAAAGTAACTAAAAATGCATTTTCCCTTTTTGACCGATTTCCCAAGGGCCACCCCAGATATAGCTGTTGCACCAAACCCTCTGCCCTCCTCCTCTTCAAGCCACCACACACCTCTACTCCCTCACATGAAACAGCTGTGAAACCTGAGAAATCGGTCCTGGGCAATAGAAATCCCATTGATAAATACCTTTCAAAAAAAACCCATCTGGAAGTTGAGTCCCATCAGGAAAACACAGGGCCACCACGTTCACCTGCTGGCTTTTCCTTCAGGGTGACTGAACATACTTTGGATTTCTCAGCAGAGGGAGCTTCTCACAAGCAGTTTGAGCACCACCTCCCTCCAACCCTCGGAAACGCTCCCGTTTCAAACAAGCTTTGCATCAAACCCACGTGCAGGAAAACCAAAGGCAGCTGACTCCTAACCCCGAGTAACCATCAGCTGGTTTCTTTACGGATTTAAGCAGGCTTGCAGCCTTCCCAAAATACTTTATTAGTTTTCATAACTATTCCTATTAAATGCTTATCCTTTGAACATCCTGGTACTGCTCAGCAGCAGCTCTGTGGCAGTCAGTACCAGGGCTCTAAGAGTTTGCAAGAAAAAATGGGCTTTTTAGTGCTTTTCAATGCCTTCCTTTGGTGCCACTGAAGGCCTCTTGATATTTTTCTTATGGAGACAGAGTTCTTCAGCCTACTTTTGTGTGCAGCTCAAATGCTCTGTATGTTATGGCCATGCAGTGTGGCCAGCAGGATCAGGGCAGGGATTGTCCCCCTGTGCTTGGTGCTGATGAAGCCACTTCTGGAATCCTGTGTGCATTTTGGGGCCTCTCGTGACAAGAAAGACGTTGAGGGGCTGAGGTGTGCTCAGGGAAGGGCAGCAGAGCTGGGAAAAGGGCTGGAGAACAAGTCTGAGGTTGAGGGAGTGGCGGGGTTTAGCCTGGAGAAAAGGAGGCTCAGAGGGGACCTTCTCAGTCTCTACAACTCCCTGAGATGAGGGTGGAGCCAGGTGGAGGTCAGGGTCTTCTCCCAAGGAACAAGGGACAGGACAAGAGGAAGCAGCCTCAAGCTGTGCCGGGGAGGTTTGCATTGCGTATCAGGAACAATTTCTTCACATAAAGGGTTATCAAACACTAGAACAGGCTGCCCGTGGCAGTGGTGGAATTACCATCCCTAGAGAGGTTTCAGAGCTCTGCGGATGCGGCATTTGGGGTGGTGGCCTTGGCAGTGCTGGGGGAACAGCTGGACTTGATGATCTGAGACAGCTTTTCCAGCCTAAACAATTATATGATTCCATGACTCTGTGTCCCTTCTCCCTGTCTCCTTGGACAAACAGCTGCATCTCTTATCCAAAAGCCTTTTCATGGTCACCACCAAGCTGGGTAAGGAGCAGAGTCCTGTGCAGGGCTGGCAGAGCTGTCTGGGATGAGCTGTCCCAAAGAGGACAGGGAACTCTGGCACAGTCAATTCCAGCCCCCTGCTCTGCTCCCAGCACAAGCGTCAGTGGGGTGAGCTCCACCAGGGAGCTGATCCAGGCAGGGAAAAAAAAAAAAAACTGATTTGAAAAGAAAATGTTTAATTCTTCAGTCAGATCAGTTCTCCAACCTGTTTTACTGAGTGACAGCACTTGTACTGCACAGCATGCCCAGAACAGCATGAGTGGGCGGATGGGATGGCAGGAGAGGGAGGCAGGGAGGAGAGGAAGGGAAAAGGACTGCTTTTTTAAGAAGCACTAACAGCTTAAACACACTTAAAATGTTAATTTAATTGAAGAAACCAAGGATTTTCATCTCACCAAGGTACCAAGAGAACCTTAGCTCTTCCAACCAGATTTGCAGATGATGTCTTCCTAAGCCTACATAGATTGCTGAATAATGGTTTGCCCAAATAATTATAATAACTAGAACTGAAAACCAGCAGCATTTCTAATATCTATCTGCCCTTCCCTCATCCCCTTCTCATCCCTGTGTTTTCTATGCTTGGCATCAGTACCTACACGAGCAATTTGACCATAATCTGAACATGGTTCACTCCTCTGCTTTAAAGGAGTTTCACATCACAATCTTTGAGCTCACCTACCCCCTTCTTGTTGCCTAGGGCCTTACAAAAACAAGAGCAAAACATGAAAAACATTATAAGCATTTGTAATGGTTCTTCATAAAAACAATTTCAAAATAGTATTTACACTGAGGGCATAAATATCCCCTTATGAATAAATGATGCTGTTATTCAATAAGCCCAGTGCTTGATCACATTCAGATCAGGAATAATTATTTAGGTCCTTCAGAGAGGTTAAAACAACCTCTCTTAGAGCATGGGAACCTTGTTTTGCATGAATAATTTCCGTCAGCAGATGAACTGATAAATAAAAGCAGATAACATCAATCAGCTCAGATGTAAGAAGAGCTAGTGAGCAGACTAGGGACAAGTGCAACAAATATAATTTGGCTATAAATAAATTTAGTCTCAAAATTAGGAGACCCTTTCCAAATATAAGAGCTGTGAAGTCTCAGTCTAGCCCTTCAATAAAAGCAGTGGGACAAACCCCAAAAGAGCAGTGTACTAAAATTTCCATCCCTGGAATTGTTCCAGGCCACGTTGCGTGGGGACCTGAGCAAATTCTTCTAAGGGAAGGTGGCTGTGCCCATGGCCAAAGGGCTGGGACCAGGTGATCTTTAAGGTACATCCAACCCAAACCATTCTGCAAATGATTCCATGAAATCCTGAAGTGGGCTTCAAAGCAAAGCCTTCCATGTGTCTGAAGAGGGCTGGAAGGTGTGGCCGGCTCACAGCTGAGCTCTGAACCTTGATCTCTCCCTGTCTGAAGTTTCCATCTGCCAGCTATCAAACAACTAAAGGACAAGGTCAGCATTTCTCCTGCAGGCAAAGAGGAGTCACTTGTGTGACTCCTGACACTTGTGTCACATCACCATGGCAGTGTCCTCATGGAACACCTGGATTCCATGTTCCTCTCTGAACCCAGTGGTGCCATGGCACAGTCTCTGCCATTCCAGGATCCCTGGCAGCGCTGGCTGTGCCAGGATCTCCTGTGGCTGTCACTGGACCTCTGTCACTGTCCTCTCAAGCAGCACATCCCTTGAGGGATTTTAACTTCAAAAAACAAAGCCTCATCTTTCTCACAGGCTTTATTTATCTTCTGTCACGTGATTCCACCACGGATAGGAGTTTCCTGCCAGGGTTTTAGAGAGTAAGCCATGTTATGAAGGGAGGTGCCCCCTTCTTTATTCTAGAAATGGAACTGCATGGCACTTTGGAGACACCTGCACTGCCGGGTTGTTGTGCCTACAACACCAGAGGGGTGCACAGGTGAGGGACGCACAGGTGAGAGATGCGGAGATGTTCTGCTCCAGACCCCGACCTAAAGGCACCAGGATGCATCCATCGCTCAGGGGACACGGGTCAAGGGCCTGTCCCCACCGTGACCGGGGAGTCCCCTCTGCCTCAGCCCTTGTCCCAGCCCTGTACCCCCATTCCCGGCCCCTGTCTCAGGACCAGCGCCCAGCCCTGCCCGGGGTCTGACCCGGCTCCCCCAGCCCTGCCCGGGTCTGATCCCCATTCCCAGCCCTGACTGAGGGTCTGACCCTGTCCCGGTCCCCATTCCCAGGATCTGACCCTGTCCCGGTCCCCATTCCCAGCCCTGCCCGGGGTCTGACCCTGTCCCGGTCCCCATTCCCAGGGTCTGACCCTATCCCGGTCCCCATTCCCAGGGTCTGACCCTGTCCCGGTCCCCATTCCCAGGGTCTGACCCTGTCCCGGTCCCCATTCCCAGCCCTGCCCGTCCCGGTCCCCATTCCCAGCCCTGCCCGGGGTCTGACCCTGTCCCGGTCCCCATTCCCAGGGTCTGACCCTATCCCGGTCCCCATTCCCAGGGTCTGACCCTGTCCCGGTCCCCATTCCCAGCCCTGCCCGGGGTCTCAGCCGAGTCCCCCTCAGTCCCCAGGCGGTGACACCCCCGCCGCTGGGGGGGCCCTGTGGCCGCGGCGATGAGGGGGAGCGCGGGGCCGGCCGCGCGCAGCCAATCAGCGCCCTCAGCGCCTGGTCCGATCTCCGCGGAGCTCTCCGATTGGTCGCCTCCCTCCCCTCGCCTCACGTCTCGGCCAATGGGGGCGGAGGGGCGTGGCCCGGGAGGCGAGCGCGCGAGCGGCGGGCGCGGCATGGCGGGGTCCCATAAGGGAGCGCGGCCGTGATGGAGCGCGAGCGGGCGGTGGGCGTCATGTCGGCGCTGTGGTCGGTGGGCGCGGGGCTGCTGCTCCTGCTGCTCTGGGTGCGGCACCGCGGGCTGGAGGCCGTGCTGGTGCACCACCGCTGGGTCTTCGTCTGCTTCTTCCTCCTGCCGCTCTCCATCCTCTTCGACATCTACTACCAGCTGCGCGCATGGGCCGTGTGGCGCCTCCACAGCGCCCCGCGGCAGCACGCCCAGCGCGTCCGGCACATCCAGGAGCAGGTGAGGCTCGGCCGGAGCGCGGGACACCGCGGGCGCCGCGGCTTGGCGAGGGGACAGCGTGTCCTTGTCCCGCTCTCTGTCATCCCGCCATTCCGCGCCCGGGGCAAAGTGCAGCCGGAGCGGGGAAAAGCGAAGGGATCAGCGCCGGCGGGGCTTTCACCCTCCTGTGGAACTCCTGTGGAATTCTCTCCGTGCGGCCGCTGGCGCTGCGGTGTGCTCGGGGTGTGCTGGGAGCCGGGCTGGGCACGCACCGGGCTCAGGGACACACGGGTGTGCAAGATGGAAAAGCATCTGTGTGGATCTCAGGCTCAGAAGCGTGTTCTGCCTGCACTCACACCCTGCTGCTCGGCACCGCCAGCCCCAGGAGCTGCTTCGTGGGCAGATTAAACTTTTCCTCCACCCAGAAATGCAGATGTGTGTAGTTGTGACTCTGTGCTCTCTGGTGTTTGTGGTGATTCTGTCACGTCCGCTTCTGTTTCCTGCCTTGTCTCTCCCGTCACTGATACAGATGGATATTCATGTGCATGGAATTATTCTCAGAGGGGTTGGGGTTGTTGATTGGGTTTTTTTGTTGTTTTTTTTTTTTACCAGCTGTAGTAGCAGCTCAGCTTTGAAGAAAATGCAGTTGTTTGTTCTCTGGGTGTTAACCACTGTGGCTTTGCAGAATTCATATGGCTTGCACATTTTCCTTCTCAACTTTTCATAGAATCTTAGGAGGCTTTGCGTTGGAAGGGACCTTAAAAATTATCTTATTCCAACCCCACCTGCCATGGGCAAGGGCATCTTCTACTAGACCAGGTTGCTCAAGGTTGATTCTACTAGACCTGGTCATTTGGAGGCTCAGACCACTTTTTGTGTGTTTTGGATTAGAACTAAGATTACAACAGTGATAACACCTCCCTTAGAGGAGGGGTTTTTTAACTCTGTTAGTGTCTTGTTATCTTTCTGAATCCTTCCCCCAGAAGAAAACCCCAGAGCTACAGGATATTAGAAATGTGTCCTGTACATAACTAAACCACTCTGGTCATACTTTGTTTAGAAGTTCAGAGATCTGCAAAGAGGCTTCCCAAGCATCGCTGCTGTGACAGCTGTTGGCTCTTGCAGGTCCGGGAATGGAAGAAGGAAGGCAGCAAGAGGTACATGTGCACGGGCCGGCCCGGCTGGCTGACGGTGTCACTCCGTGTTGGCAAGTACAAGAAGACTCACAAGAACATCATGATCAATTTAATGGATGTTCTGGAAGTAGACAGTGAAAGACAGGTAACAAAACCCACAACAAAGCATTCACTGTAATGGATTTTGTACTTTTCTTCACGATACTCAGAGCTGAAGGGATTAGATTGCACAAAGAACAAAATTTTGTAGCAGACCTATCACATTTCAAGGGTTTGCAGTGTGGGCTTGGATCGTTCCATCTGAAAAACCCAGCATATGGAATTGCTTGGCTTTTATGTGCTGAAGTCTAAAAGACCAGATTGATTTATGGGTTTGGGCACTGAGCAACAAGATGTTGAGGCAGAGGAGGAATCACTAAACAGTTCCCACTATTTTTAGTAGCTCTCTTAGGAAAGTGAATCTCTGAGTTCTGATAACAGATGGAGGTGTAACCAGTTAGCCATGTTTTGTCATCATTAATGCTGAACTCTTAATTTGTGTTTGTTGAGAACTTGGGGGTGGGTTTTTGTTTTTTTTTTTTTTGCCTTTTAGGTTGTTCGTGTGGAGCCAATGGTGTCCATGGGCCAGCTGACTGCTTACCTGAATCCCATGGGCTGGACCATTCCTGTGGTACCAGAGCTTGATGATCTCACAGTAGGTAAGGATTGCTGATGACAAGAGGCTCACTGATTTTGCTGCACTTTCATTAGGGTTTTTTAATTGCACTGTTTTAAAGATTCTAGAAGTACTCTCTGTTGAGCCTTGTTCTTTGTGGTATTTATGTTATAAGCACTTTTTTTTTAATAGTCTTCGCTTATAAAGTGGAGGTTTGCTCTTATAAATCACCCACATTTTGGACTGTGTTTCATTTGATTTGTTGTGTGCTCTCTTAACAAGGTGGCCTGATCATGGGAACTGGCATTGAGTCTTCATCCCATATCTATGGACTTTTTCAGCACACCTGTGTGGCCTATGAACTTGTTCTTGCTGATGGAAGCCTTGTGAGATGTTCACCAGTAAGACAAAATGTTACTTTGCTATCATTTACAATGTCATTGACAGTTATTGGTGTGGATATATGATTTAGTATGACATACATACTTTTTGCAGACTGAAAACTCAGACCTATTTTATGCAGTGCCTTGGTCTTGTGGTACTCTGGGTTTCCTGGTTGCAGCAGAAATAAAAATGGTTCCTGCCAAGAAATATGTCAAAATACATTATGAGCCAGTAAGAGGACTGCAGAAGATTTGTGAGAAGTTCACTGAAGAGTCTAAGAAAAAGGAGAATAGTTTTGTGGAAGGACTTATGTATTCCTTGGATGAAGCAGTCATCATGACAGGAGTCTTGACTGATGAAGCTGAGCAAAGCAAGGTAACTAAAGGGAAGTTACTGGCAATGACAAAAATACTCCCAAAGTCTAACTGAAGCTAGGATAAAACCATTATAGAATTGGACATAATAACATTGGATTAAAATTTGGATCAGTCCATCAGAATATTTTAATTCCTACTATGACAGAATCTGTTCTCTAAATCTCTTTTATTGGTGAGAAATGACCCAGTGATTTAATTGTTCTGAGAAGGAGGAAGAGAAGGATCTTTTCTCATAGACTGAACAATGCTGCTTTGAACTGCAGTTATTCAGAGTAACTCTCTTTTAATGCTGGTAATATTAATAAAAACACATCAGGGGCATGCACAGGAGGGTCATGCTAAGTGTTCATGCAACCTTCCACCTGGATGTTTCCTCTCTGCCATGTGAGATTTTGGATTAATGGTGGGTTTGGAGATTGGCATTTTAGGAATTCAGTTCTGTCACATTCATGGGTTCTTAAATAGCTTGTCAGTGGCAAGCCTTACTTAAACTTTAATGGCAAGAAAGGAAAGAAGGAGCCTTGCAAGTGGGGTGAAGGCTCCCTAGATGCCTTGTCACAGTCTTATCCAGAGGGTATAACACAGATTCCTCCCAGAAAAGGAATCTGGGGACATACTCTGTTGTCTAGCAAGGTGTAACTGTTATCTAATGAATTCATGTTTTCTTGTAGATAAACAGAATTGGCAACTACTACAAGCCATGGTTCTTTAAGCATGTGGAGAAGTATTTGAAAGCTGACAGGACTGGAGTGGAATACATTCCTTCTAGACATTATTACCACAGACATACTCGCAGTATCTTCTGGGAGCTCCAAGTAAGACCAGTTCCAAAATTCAAATATATCTGCAGGAGGATACTCTGCCCTTTCCCAGTGTAGGTACAATGTGCCTTCTTCCCCTTGGCAGCTACTTCTGTCTTTAATGGCAGAAAAAAATGGCAAAGTTTATGGCAAATTTACAAGTCCTACATTTGGGTGCAGCAAATCCAAGGACACTTCTTGACATATAAGGTGTTGTATCAGAAACTCCTAATTTTTGATTTAGTGCTTTTCTGAATTTAGACCTTAAGCATGTATGTTACTTACATAACTAAGTATTAAATTTCAGCATTAAATTTTTGTATCTACTGAGTGATTTCCAAATTCAGATGGTGGAAAAAACATGAATGTGAAATTCTGGCTAAAAAACTGCCCCACCTAAAGTAATTATGTAATCAGGTCATTACTCAGAATTTTATAAATGTGTTTATTGTCGTGTGTACTTACGCAAAACTTGATTTGACATTCTGAAATATTCCTGTTACTACATTTTGAATCTCTGGAGTGAGGTACCAGATCCTTTCAGCTCCTGCAGAAGGTAAACAGCAATTGGCTGTGCGGGTGTTAATTAAAATTGTACAGCTTTAAAATGCTATTGAGAAATTTGGTTATTCTTGCAAAACTTCTGTAAAGTTAGCTCCTTTTGCACTCCTCCCTTGGCTGTTGCAAGATAATAGCCTGTTGCTCTCTTTATTTTCTGACATTATTTGGGGCTTGGTATGTTGTGATTCATACAACTGAAAACCAGAGGAGGCTTGGGGCAAGGCTCTGTAGCCGGGTGCAGTCCATGCCCCCTAATTTGCTAATTTGTGTTTTAGTCCTTCAGCAAAGTATCACCAATTAAATTTATTGAAAATCTGGCTTAATATTACCCTGAGGGCTCTGAAGTGTTATTTTGATCCACTCACACATTCTTCAGTCAGACTCTTTTTCTTTCCTCTTGGAAGGATATCATTCCTTTTGGCAATAACCCCGTGTTCCGTTACCTGTTTGGCTGGATGGTGCCCCCAAAAATCTCTCTGCTGAAGCTCACCCAAGGAGAAGCCATTAGGAAGCTGTATGAGCAGCACCACGTTGTGCAGGACATGCTGGTGCCAATGAAGAGCCTTGAAAAATCAATCCAGACCTTCCACGTTGACCTTAATGTAAGAACTCATCTCCTTAGAACCCGGCAAATCTTGGCTTCTTTGTGATAAGGACTGTGACTGTTGATGTTAGACATAATATCCTGCTTGTGCAAAAGGTCATAATTGTGTCCTGGGGAGTGCTTTGCTTTGTGAGTCCATGATGCAAGGCTGCAGCAGAAATAAACACGGCTTTCTGAAAAAGAGAGGCATTAAATAAAAGATTCAAGCTTTGGTAGAAACCGACACTTCTAAAAGATTTTATCACTTACTGAAATTTGAACTGATCTTCACATAATGATTGGTGGTCTCCCCAAACACCAACTGTGGAGCTTCATTCCCCTTTCTTGCTTTTATTTCTGAATTTATTTTCGTTAGTGTAGAATTTCAATTTTGATAATTTCAGTTTTGGACTGACCTGGAAAAGAAAACACTTCCTTCTCTCTTTGCTCAGAACGTTTATTCAGTTGCTGCTTTGAGATCAGGGGGTGGTTTATTTGTGGGTGATTTTGGGGTTTTTTTTTCCTTTTAAATTCATATGTTTAAGGGGAGGAGATACAATTCTAAGAGGACATTTTCAATCTATTTGTGTTATGATCGTTAGAAAGTGCAGCTGAAAACAACACCAGGACAGCTGAGAAGGAAGAGCTGAAAGCAAAGTTTCAGTCCAAGACTGGGAGAAAGTTCTCTTAACTCTTTATTTTGCCACATCTATTAAAGAGCTTAAAGGATGATTGTGTTAAAAAATAAGTGCTAAAGTGTTTTCCTGCCCCTGCAGGTGTACCCTATTTGGTTATGTCCTTTCATATTGCCCAACAATCCTGGTATGGTCCATCCCAAAGGAAATGAAGCTGAGCTCTACGTGGATATAGGAGCTTATGGAGAGCCCAAAAGCAAACAGTTTGAAGCCAGGGCTTCAATGAGGCAAATGGAAAAGTTTGTAAGAAGTGTGCACGGGTAAGGACCCCACTCCTCAGAATAGTGATAATGTCATATAATTCACACTCTGTGGTTTAATCACAGTTATTTATCCCACAGAACTTTAATGTTTAATACTGCATTAATTTAATAACCACAGTAATTGAAAACTAATTTAAATTTCTAATTTTGGTGAGTTTTAAATATGATTTCACTTCATATGTGATTGTGAAACCAACCAAACAAAGACACACTGGCTGAAGTCACTGCGGTGTAGTTGGGAGCTGGGTGACTTCAGATCACCTTTCAGCTCCAGGCTGCTCTGGGAGTACAGTCTGCTGCTACAGAATACACCCTTGGAATACATCATTGAGGAATCCCAAAAGTTTGGACAGCTTCCCTGCCTGCCCTTGGGACTGTTCTCCCTGCAGTCCTTGCAGCCTCGTGGAGCCGCTCTGCCCCGTCCTTGCACCGGGATGTCCTTGCCCAGGGGGCCAGCCTTGGCTGTGTCTGCAGTCAGTCCCTGTGTGCTGGTGGCATTCTTTCCTCCCTCAAAACTTGTGCTCCAGAGCTTCCTTTTCCCTGCCTGGGTTCTGATTACACAGGACCACAGTGGGCGTGAGGCATGTGCCCACCATCTGTCACGGACTCGAGCCAGCCTAATTTGCTGGAGCGGTGTCAGTGGAGAAGCAGCCACAGGCTGGTTTCTCAGGAACAAAAAGCAACTACATGGTATTTTTACACCATCAGTCTAATTTATCCCCATTTCTATTTTGACCTACTTCTCAGTCTAACAGTGATCATGTCCCATGTGGCTGAGCAATAATGGCAAGGCTGCTTCGAGATGATTTGGGGACTGCAAATGACTTTGAGATGCAAGAAGTGATTTGCCAGAGAACAAAGCAACCCAAAGTCAATTTTAAGCTTTTTTTTTTTTTTTCATTAACTTGAAATTGAGATTTTAATTTAAAGCTCTTTACTGACAAAGTTTGGTCTGTTTTCTACCTGTCACTGGGAAATGAACAATGGATAAATGCTTAATCTTCCAGTTTCGTAATCACACAAAACAATAGAGCTTCTATGTTAGGTTGTGTTTTGCTGCTGTACTCTGATGGTAGCTGCAGCTTAGAGAGCACACTGTGGGAGTGAGGAAGAGTCCACAGCTGAAGAAGGATTTAATTTGTAAATGGACCTTTGTTACACCATGGTTTGTTTACACTCTGAATTTATCTTCTTGGCCTGGTCTCATTTTGCCTTCCTAGTTCTACTCTTAATGTCCAGAGAAATGAAAAAGTCAAAGGATGTATTGTTACATCTGTCTTGAATGGATATTGTAATATGGCAAATATGAGATTCTATGATTGTACCTACATGGATCCTAAGAAAAAAATACTAAATCCACAAAGTATAGTTGGCTGAGTGTCCCAACATAATCCACAGCATAATCCACATGAGCTTGTTTTTTAAAAAGCATTGTTGATGGTTTCGTTTAAAGTATTTGCTATTCATAGCTTGCACTGATTTTTTTTTTAACATTCTGTATCAAATCTTGTGGCTCAATTAACACTGAATCTCTGTCTCTTTGCCTTCTCTCCAGTTTCCAGATGCTGTATGCAGATTGTTACATGACCCGTGAGGAGTTCTGGGATATGTTTGATGGCTCGTTGTACCACAAGCTGAGGGAGGAGATGAATTGCAAGGACGCCTTTCCAGAAGTGTATGACAAAATCTGCAAAGCTGCAAGGCACTGAGCCTGGCTGAGCTTACCAAGCAATCAGGGAAAGAGGAATTTACCTATAGCTAGTCAGTATATCCTTTTAAAAAAAAGCTTTATTGCTCTCCAAATAAGCTCATTCTTATTGATGTTTAAAGGTATGAATTCCTGCTTTACACATTTATGTTTAGTATTTCTTCGTATGTTTTAAAACCATTTTTCCAAACTCAGAGTGATTGTTTATAAGAAATCTGAAGTGCTAGCCTTTGTATCTAATGTAGTGACATAGGTGAGTTCACCTATTTCCAAGCAGAAGAAAAATAATGGGAATGGATGAAGACACTGCAGTTACACCAGCTATATTTAACATGACTTCTGAAAACAGGAGGGAGGGCTCAGAAATAGGTGCCAAAGCTGAACACATTGTCTAATTAATCATGTTGTTAAAAACATTTGCCTCCAGTCAGTGTCCTGGAGCAGCTCTGCAGTGGCTCATCCCCACTCCATCCTCCTCCAGCTGTGTGGTGGTGGTGCTGGGCTGCTCACCTTGTCCTGCAGGGCAGCTGAGCTCCCCAGGCCTGGCTTCTGCTGGAAAACTGAGCACTGAGGTGTGAAGAAGATGCTTTTTACTTGTGCCTATCAGATTTGTACTGATTTTGATTATGAAGTGTGAATGGACGTAGGTTTTTAGGTGTTTTGTAGTTGGCCAACAGTGCATTGGTCTTTTTTTTTTTTTGCCCCAAAGTATCAATGTTCTGGCTTTGTAGACCACTGATAAAAAAATTGCTGCTATTTCATATAGCCAAATTTTAATTTCTTTGTGGGTCAGTTTGTTTGGGTTTCTTTTGGGTTTGTGTTTTTTGGGGTTGTTTGGTTGTGGCTTAATTTTAGTGCCTTATAAGTACTCAGTTGGAGGAAGATACGGCTCATCTCAGATTGTTCTGTCCTGGCCAGTGGGAGAAGTAAGTCAAGGCTGCATTTATGGGAGGTTTGTTAGAGCAAGTGGCTGTGGATAAGAGCTCTTGATATGAATCTTGATACACACAGGCTTTGGTTCTGACTTGAGTGACATTTTTGCTTTTCATTTTAGCTGGGTTAGGTTGATAGGCTTTGTAAAAGGACTGTTTCAGTCACCTGGAGAGGGAATAACAGCAAGTACTGTTAGTTCCCTCTTCTGCTGCTCGCAGGTGAAAATGGCACAGTCATGGACTTGATACAGTTGAGTGTAGAAGTGTGGAGATGTTTTGACCCTGTAGCCAGAATCAGGGTTCCAAACCAAGCCTGTGTCTTGTCCAAGCAGTACTGAAAATTGTAACTTGAAACCTTACTAAGCCTGAGAGAAAAGAGAGTCATTTTCTTGAGGCTTGTGTAGGAGGTAACACGGAGAACTTCTCAAACAGTTACCAATGGGAGGTGTAATTTTATTATGTGTGCTAAACCAATGATTTTATTTATTGATAGATGGATGTTTAAGGTCCAGATGAAACCAATGATAAAGCAGTAGCAGGAATAAGCTTGGGCTGTAACTCAGTGATGCAAGTAAGGTACCCCCTCAAATCCTGCACAGGGGCAGCCTTCCATGGGGAGACACAGCCAGTGCAGAGTGTCCTCAGTGCTGCCCGGGCCCTGGAGCTGTGTCAGTGATCCAGGAGTGCCTGCCACGCCTCCTGGCTGCACCAGGGGAACACAGGAAGGCAAGTGTTGATTCTCAGGGTGTGACCTGCCTTCCTGCCCCCACGAGGGAATTGGCCCTGGGGTTGAAGCTACGATCAGCCCAGTGCTTGCATAGTCTGCACAGAGCAAGAATGGTTTGGTTAGCTTTGAAAGGGCAATGTTAAAACAGCTAGAGGATATGCAAATACTTCTACTTAGGCTGTGTTTCACTTATGTACTGATGATCTTTAGGTATGCACTGTGTTTGTTTTTTCACTCCTTAATTTATTGGCAAACTTTGTATGCCGTGATTGGGTCCTGCACTCTATCAGTCACACACACCCACCATTGCTGTTGCTCTTGGTTTTTGGTTGTATGGGGTGTTGAAAATAAAGCTCTGGCCGGCGTACTGTTCCAAGGGGTGTCTTTTAATGAGTGCTTGCTTGCTTTTCAACAGCTGTTTGTCATTTCTCTCGTGCTTCTTGTGTCGTTCCACATGGCCTTTGATTACTGAGAAAAGTCTGGGTAAGACACCCAGGGCATTGTGAGGGAGGTGGTGGGAGGTGAGGTTTGTAGGAATGTCTTTGAAGTCTGTGAACCTTCACTTATCTTTTCCCTAAGACACACCTGCAATAAAAGAAATACCTCATAGCTGAGCCTTTAACCCTTCACTTATGCCCCACTAGCTCCACACAGCCTCATGATGCCACTTGTCCTGATTTTTCACACACACCACTTCCTTCTTTTCCCCATGACATTTTGTCTAAGGAGGACAAACTCCCATTTTGCGTTTAGGTGCTACCTATTGACAGTGGGGAGTTACTTCATTCTCATTTCATGCTAATAACTCTAATCCCTGCCTTGAACAGCCACAAGTGAGCAGCCAAAAGTGAGACTGAAGACTCAGTGCACTCTTCAGCCTGGGGAGTTTCACACCCACCTCTTCTGTCTCCTTGATAAATGTCTCCAAGCAGCTCTGGAGGCTCAGTGGGAGGTGCTCCTGCCCCTCCCTGATCACAGCTGGTACACCTTCTCCCAGGGTGCACACTGCTCTTTTCCCAGGGAGATAGCCAGGCTGCCAAGTGCCTCAGCCCTGCTGAAGCTGCAGTTCAGGTGCCAGAGCCCCTCTGTGCTGGCCTTGGCTTGGGCTGAATTTCACAATCCTCCTTTGTTGCCCCGGCAGCATTTCTCTACCCTCCCTCACTCACATCACTGCTCAGGCATTTCCCTTCAGAGACCTCCTCCTTTGGAACAATAGCCAGGATTTCCTTAAATCGCTGCAGTTTTACCTGTGTTCCATTATCTCCCCCCACCAAATGATAATTGCAGATTAATTAGCATACTTAATCAGCCACAACTAACATGTAATTACACCTAGATTTAATTATTCCTGTCTGGTCTAAACACTTGTACAAGACCTGATAAACTTAACTCTATGAGAACCAATGTGCTCCCAGTACATTTTTATGGCCAGCTTTTGTTGCTACTGACATTTTCCACTCATCCTACTTTCTCCACTGCCTCCAGGTTTTCATTCCCTGCTCATCTTTGCTGTGGTAGCACTTTTCCAGACCCACTTCTCTGTGGAGTTGTGGTGGACCTGGGGCTGCTCAGGTGTGGTAACACCACCCAGAACAGCTGTGTGCAACTCCTCTAGGTCGTAGCAGGGTTTGAAAGGATGTGTTTAACCCTGAGTGAGCTGTGTGCACCATCACACCTTCCTTGGGAGGGTGTGCAGGATCTGGCATCCTCTTCTCATGTATGTAATTTCTCTAAAGTCCCAGCTGAAAATAGTTAATTACTGCTCAATTACAGTGTCATTGCCCCCCCCCCCACCCCTCCTTTAACTCTCTGTGTTCAGCCAGGCAGAGAGAGGATGGGGAATCCTTTCTGTCATGCTTCCTGTCAGCCCTATCTATCGCAGGGAAGGCATGGTACAATTCCAGCACTTTGTCTCTCTTGTCTTTTGCTCCTGGGCCTCCCCAGCTCCCATCCTGTGAATGGCAGGCTCCTGAGGTTCCCCCAGTTTGAGAAAGCCCCTGAGGAGCAGGCTCATTGTGCCAGCAGCAAGTGATACACCAACAGTGGCGCATCTCAACCAAAGGGAGCCCACGCTGCAGGGAGGGAGGAGGACACAGAGCCCCACCACTCCTCCAGGAGCAGCTCTGGCCACAGCAGGCCATAAAGAGTTGATTATCCCTGCAGGCTTGAGCTCACTCTCCAGTCCCCTCCTGCCAGCTGCAGTGAAGGGCAGGAGTGTCACAACCTCCCCACTCAAGTGTAATCTGAAAGTTCCCCACCAATTACCAGGATGTCTTGACCTCTTTCAAGCTGCCTGTTCCTCACTCAGCTGGATAAAGGAGAGAAGCCATGTGCATTCCTGCTGATCATCCCTAGCCAAGGTGGACTATTTCAGACTAAAGCTTTCCCTGTCTGCTTTGAGCCCTTTAGGTTTTGTTCTGGTTCTCCATGGGGAAGCTGCAAAGATGAATACAGCTCCAGGAATGGGTACTGTAGGAAGGGCTCCTACCTGCACTGGCCCTGCAATGTGCTGCTGATGCTGCTAGAGGAAAAAAATGGCTTTTAAACAGCAAAGTATGACTTTTTTTGAGGATACAAGGAGCTCCTGGCACCTAAAAGGACTCAAACCCAGCTGCCCTCATCCATGAAATGCATCCATTTTCTTGCAGGTGAAACAGAGCAAAACTAATGGGAAGGGTTGTCCAAGCATCCCTTGAAAAGGGCAAAGGCCTGAGGATGCAGGCAGAGGCAGTGTGGGCTCTGCTGAGCTCCTGCCAGGCTCACCTGCCTGTGGGCAGCCTGTGCTCCCTGCTGGCTGCTCAGCACATCCCGTGCTTCCACCCCAGGCTGCTCCCAGCTGGAGCTGCGTGTCCTGCACCATCCTGTGCAGAGTCCCTGTGCAAGGAGCTGCTTCAGGCAGGCACAGACAGTCTGGGAGGTGAGAAGAGCTACCCCAGTAAGTCCAGCTGCCCCCACACATCCAGCTCTCACCTGGCTGCCCGTGTCCCCAGGGCTGCCTGCAGCCACATGCTGACAGCTCTGGTCCCCAAGGACCGCGGGGATGGTCCTTGCCATGGCAACCATCACCGTGGCACCCAGCATCTCCATTCCCCAGGGAATGTCCCCTCCCCTGTGCAGGCAGGGCTGGAAAACAGCAGGGAAAAAACAAAGTGTTGTCTGCTCAGGAGGAGCTGTCTGAAAGCACCCGAGGGTTACCCAGAGGGACCACCTTGGGCAGCTGCCAGCGTGCAGGGGCAGTGCAGTCATTTTATATTCCTCAAGGGGCAAATCAGAAACAGGACCTGTAACCACCACTCCACTGGGCATAAAAAACATTGTCCAGCAGTTACAGTAACATCACTGGAGGGGATCAAATTGCTGAGCCAAGGGTGTGAGCCAGCACTGGGGGGTCACAGACCCTACAAGCTGTGTAGGAGCCTGTCCACGGGTGGATGTGATGTGCTACCAGTCCGTGCCCACCCTGAGCCCAAACTGCAAATCCTCTTCAGGATGGAGAGAGGTTTGACCCTGAATGACTTGGCCTCTCACCTGCTCTGACTTCTCTTCCCTAGCCCTGCCCTGGTGCTGCCTGGGGATGCTGCTGAAAGGGAAGAACCATTTTCCACCAGCCAGTGGCTACTCTCACACTGACCCCTTGGTCTCTTTGGTGCTGTGCCAGGCACTGATTCAAGACAGCTGCTGTTGCCTGCTTGGTCTCTCATTTATCTTCTCCCCATCCTCATCGTTTTCCCTCCCGGAAATCCCTCCGGAGGCCCCAGACAGGAGCTGAGCCCCTCCTGCGCAGGGCACGCCCCTCTCAGGCCAGGCCTTTGGCCCCAGTGCCATAAATCAGCCCCAGCAAAGCAGCAGGGGAGCAGTTTGGTGAAAGACTGCAGGGACAGCAGTACCTTTATTAGGTTCCCCCAGCACAGCTGGAAAAAATAAGGGGCCCAGACAGGCTTTGAGGCACATAACCCCTGAGCTGAGCCCCGCACTCAGTCCTGCCTGCTGATTTAATAAGAGATCAGCTTTCCCCACAGACCATGTCTCCTGTGCAGCCTTAAACCCTCCTGGTTAAAACACTGTCCTGGAGAATCAATCCAAGATGGTTTTGTCCCTTTGATCAGCACAGCAGGTAATAAGTCACCAATGGAAATGTGTTTCACTTCTCTGGCTCCAGCAATAGCAATGGAGACAACCCCTCTGTCATGAATGCCTGGTGAAAATCTCACAGTTCCTTGGGAGATGGACAAAGGGGTTTGCAGAGTGGCTCTGGAGGTCCCCATGGACACACAGCAGCACCTAGGTAAGCAAATTCCCTTCCCACAGGGATCCATCCTGATTTCCAGCCTCACAGACAGCCACAGCGTTTGCAGTGCCTGTCTAATTGTGGTGACAAACACGGAGGGAGAAGTGATTGCCTGACAGAACCAGGGCAGGCTGGTCTGGGAGCTGCCAGGAAACCTGGGCCAGATCCCAGCTCCAGCACGGAGCTGCTGAGGGACTGCCACAGTCCCTCTGGGCACACAGGATGTTGAGTCACCTGGCAGAACTGGCTCAACTGTTTAATGACTTCAATGCTTCTAGATAACCCGGAGCATCAAAGATGTGCTCTTTAATTCCTTGCTTTTGCCCATTTCCAGCCCTCTGTAAACATGAGGACTTCACATTATAAAAGAATTGTGAAGATTTCTTCAAATCCCATTTTTAAAATAAGGATTTATTCTTATTTCCCTATACTCAAAAGAGGATTATTTAACTCTTCCTTGAAGTGCTGTCTCCTCCTCCAGTGGAGTAGTTTATACTGTGTGCTCCAGAGATTGGTCTCTCATTTATCTTCTCCCCATCCTCATCGTTTTCCCCCCCGTTAAACTCCCTCTGAGCTGAGGGAGGAGGCTGAAAGCGCAGTGTGGAGATGGTCACTGGGTGTCAGGCTATGCCTGGCTGCCAGACAGGGTTGGAGAAAGCTGGAATGAGCTAAGAAGGTGGCTTTTGATCTCTCAGCTCTCCCTCAGGCACCCTCCAAGTGCTTCCAGCCCTGAACACTCAGGACATGTTGCCCCAAGACTGAGCCTGGAAGGGGAAGCAGGTGGGCCCATTGCTTTCAAGGACCCTTTTTTGTCCTGTCCTGGTTCTATTTACTATTTTTTACTGTTACACGAGGGTGGGCACTGTGCAAGAACTGTTCCTGGTGGACAAAACTCCTGGGCCAAGCCGTGGAGTTTGACCTGGGTGATGCAATTCCCAACCTGCAGCGCCTCAGGGACAAACAGAAAACATTTGGCATCGAGTGCAGGTCATTGCCCTGGGCAGTGTGGCTCCACTGAGAGCTTGTGGTGCCTGCTGCAGACACTGCTTTGGGCAGGTGAGGCTGGAGAAACACCGGGGCAGAGATGGAGCAGGGGGTTAGGAAAGATGAGGAATTCCCAGCCGGCGCCTGCGGAGCTGAGGGCTGTCTGCCATAAGCACCCTCTGGACATGCCCCAGCGTGGAAAGCCATGACCAGCGGGGGAGGATGGAGCTGCCAAAGAGCTGTCTGAGGTGATGAACACCAGTTCTGCCAGGGGCAGGACGGACAAGCGGCCACAGTCCCTCAGAGCCGGTGGGACGGCAGCAAGCTCCACAGCAGCAGCCTCTCCCAAGAACCAGCACCTTCTCGGTTTTCCAAGCCTTGGGAAGGCGTCCCAGTTAGGAACGGACACCCAAATCCTGACGGTGCCGGTGCTGCGCGAGCCCTGTCCCCGTCCCGGTGCCACCCGCTGTCCCCTCACAGCGCTGCAGCCGCTCCTCCCGCCCGGCAGGGGCCGCCCGCCGCGCCCGGCGGAACCATAGAGAGCGGCGCGCGCCGCCCCCCTCCCGCGTGTGTCCGCCCGCGTGACAGGGAGGGGCTCCGCATTGGCCGCGCCGGCGGGGCCGGGCGCGCGCCCCCCGCGGGTGTAAGTGTGCGCGCGGGTGTAAGTGCGTGAGTGTGCACGTGTGTGAGTGTGCGTGTGCACGTGTGTGAGTGTGCGTGTGCACGTGTGTGAGTGTGCGTGTGCGCGAGTGTGCGTGTACACGTGTGTGTGTGCGTGTGCACGTGTGTGAGTGCGCGTGTGCACGTGTACGAATGCTCAGGTGTGCGTGTGTGCCCATGTGTGAGTGTGAGTGCCCGGGTGTGCGTGTGCACATCTGTGCGCTCAGGTGTTCCCCCGCGGCATCCCCACGTGTCCCTGACCACACCTGCACACGCCGCAAGGTGTTCCCCGGCTGCCCGTGCAGCCAGGTGTGCGTGTGCCGGTGTGCCCGTGCAGCATTCCCGCGTCCGTGCCCGGCTACCTGTGCGTCCCGGAGAGCGTGCAGGGGGGTGAGCGCTGTGCGGCGCTCGGATGTGACGGGGTACCTGTACGTGCACACCTGGGTGCGTGTGCCGGTGTGCCCGTGCAGCATTCCCATACCTGTGCATCCCGGAGAGCGCTCACCTGTGCGCCCCCAGGTCCGTGTGAGCTCTGCTGCCCCTGCGGCTGCAGACCCTGACCCCTGCTCTGTCCGCTCTCCCTCCGCAGGCTCTCTCGGTGCTGCCATGGAGGCCTTGCTGAGGAGCTGCCGTGTCCCGGCGCTGGGCGCCCGTCAGCGCGGGGTCAGGGCGCGGCACGGCGGCACCCCGGGCAGGAGCAGGCGCCTGCTGCTCTCGCAGCTCTTCCAGCCGCTGGCCCTGCCCGTGGGCGGCCAGGCAGGCTCCGAGGGCCGGCCCGGGGAGCCCACCTGCCGCAGCCAGCGGCTGATGCTGCAGGGAGGGCTCATCCATCCCACCAGCCCCGGCTGCTTCTGCTACCTGCCGCCCACCGTCCGCGCCATGGAGAAGCTGATCAAGGTGATGGACGAGGAGATGCAGGCGGTGGGTGGGCAGAAGCTGAACCTGCCCAGCCTGTGCTCGGCGGAGCTGTGGCGCGCCAGCGGCCGCTGGGACCAGATGGGGCCGGAGCTCTTCCGGCTGGTGGATCGGCACAAGCACGGCTACTGCCTGGGCCCCACGCACGAGGAGGTGGTGACGGCGCTGGTGGCCTCGCAGAGCGGCCTGTCCTACAAGCAGCTCCCGCTGCGCCTCTACCAGGTCACCAGGAAGTTCCGGGACGAGCCCAAGCCCCGCTTCGGCTTGCTGCGCAGCCGGGAGTTCTACATGAAGGACATGTACACCTTCGACAGCTCCGAGGAGGCGGCTCGGCGCACCTACGAGCAGGTGTGCGCTGCCTACTGCCGCCTCTTCGCCCGCCTGGGCCTGCCCTTCGTCAAGGTGCAGGCGGCCACGGGCAGCATCGGCGGCACCACGTCCCACGAGTTCCAGCTGCCGGCGGACATCGGCGAGGACAGGCTGCTGCTGTGCCCTCAGGGACATTTCGCCGCCAACGTGGAGACGCTGAACGGGGAGCGAACCTCGTGCCCCACGTGCGGGGAGAAGCTCACCGAGAGCAAAGGCATCGAGGTGGGGCACACGTTTTACCTGGGCACCAAGTACTCCTCCGTCGCCAACGCCGTCTTCTCCTCCGCCGAGAACAAGCCCCAGCTGGCGGAAATGGGCTGCTACGGCCTGGGCGTCACCCGCATCCTGGCGGCCTCCATCGAGGTGCTCTCCACCGAGGACGGCATCCGCTGGCCCGGCCTCATCGCGCCCTACCAGCTGTGCTTCATCCCCCCCAAGAGGGGCAGCAGGGAGGAGGAGGAGGGAGCGGCGCTGCTGGAGCGGGTGTACGATGAGCTGGTTGAGGCGCTGCCCCGCCTCGCCGGCGACTCGGTGCTGGACGACCGCAGCCAGCTGACCATCGGCAAAAGGCTGAAGGATGCCAAGAGGCTGGGCTATCCCTACGTGGTGGTGGCCGGGAAGAGGGTCTGCGAGGACCCCCCGGTCTTTGAGGTTTGGAATCAGAATGCCAGCGAGGTTTTGTTCCTCACCAAAGAAGGGGTAATAGAGCTGCTGAGTAAAGTGCAAGTCCCTTAAAGCTGAATCCGTCATCTCTGCTGCAGTGAGTTCGTCTGAGCAGCCCTGGTAATAGCTCTGGGTGAGCAGAGGCAAATCCAGCTCATGTCAGAGCCAGCCATGGTGTCCTGCAGGTGCACCAGGCGCTGAGGTTGAGCTGGAATCAGCACACATTCCACCACGGGGCTGGGGACGTTCCTCCCTCTGGGTACCGGCCCCTGGAAGCTGCTTTTTCCAGCACTTGTAGCCTCGTGTGGCTGTGGGGGCACTGGCAGGGCCATCCCCTCCCTGCCTGGCAGGGACAGGCTGGCCATGGCCTCTCTCAGGAGCACAGGACAGCCAAAGCTGCCCAGGGAGACAGGAGGACTCCTGCCACGCTCTCAGCATGAAGGATTCTGAGAGACAAAGGAAGGTGACTTTCCTCTGTTTGCATCTCTTTGGGAACACCAAGGTCCCATGAAGGTGGAAACTTGGGGCTCCTGTGAGGAACTGCTTGGTGCCATCCCAGCAGCACTGACGGGACAGGGAGCTGCTTGGAGGGGCCACCTCACCCTGTGCCACAGCTCCTCTGTCTGAGATCTAGAGATCATGAGCAACACTGTAATAAAATCACAGAATCATTTAGGAAAATGCCTTTAAGATCATTTAGCCCAGCCATTAACCTGAGCCACCACTAATCCATGTCCCCAGGTGGCATATCCACTGCCCCTTAAATCCCTCCAGAGATGGTGACTCCATCACTTCCCTGAGCTGCTCCAACGCCTTCTGATGAAAAACTTTGTCCTAATATCCCCGCTGGGCAGGGGGGGCGGTGGGTCGAGCGGAGTGGGGCCGGTGCTGATCGGAAGGAGCGGCGCGGGGATTGAGGCGGGGGAAGGTGGGATGCCGGGACAGTGGGATACCGGGGCGGGTCGGATGTCGGGACTGGTCGTATGCTGGAACCGGTGTGATGCCGGTGCTGGTGGGATGTCGGGGCCGGTCGAAAGGAGCGGGGCCGGGATTGAGGCGGGGGAGGGTGCGATGCCGGTGCCGGTGGGATGCCGGTGCCGGAGGGATGCCGGGGCTGATAGAAAGGAGCGGGGCCGGGATTGAGGCGGGGGAGGGTGCGATGCCGGTGCCGGTGCGATGCCGGTGCCGGTGCGATGCCGGCGCCGATCGGAAGCAGCGGGGCCGGGCCTGGCGCGGCGGGGGCGGTCGCGGGCGGGGCCGGCGGTGCAGGAGGAGCAGCGGGAGCATGGCGGAGGCCGAGCAGGACGGCGTGTCCGGAGCCCCGGCGCCGCCGCGGTACCGGGGAGCGCTGCACCCCGACACGTGGGAGCAGGTGAGGCGGCGGGGCCGGGAGCGGGGCCGGGCTCAGGGCGCTGTGAGCGTGTCCGTCTGTCCGTCCGCAGGAGCTGGAGGCCATCCCCATGTTCATGAAGCGCTGCCCGGCCGAGATCGACGCGGCGCGGCAGCCCGAGCTGGCCTGCCTGCAGTCGCTGCTGTTCGACGAGGAGCGGAGCCCCGAAGGTGCGCATTACCCTGCCCGGCGTGTCCCTGCCCTGCCCTGCCCGGCCCGGCCTTGCCCTGTCCGGACTTACCCTGCCCGGCCTTGCCCTGCCCGGCCTTGCCCTGCCCGGCCCTGCCCGGCCCTGTCCTGCCCGGCCCTGCCCGGCCCTGTCCTGCCCGGCCCTGCCCTGCCCGGCCTTACCCTGTCCTGCTCTGCCCGGCCTTGCCCTGCCCTGCCCGGCCCTGCCCTGCCCGGCCCGGCCCTGCCCTGCCCTGCCCGGCCTTGCCCTGCCCTGTCCTGCCCTGCCCGGCCTTGCCCTGCCCTGCCCGGCCCTGCCCGGCCTTGCCCTGCCCTGCCCGGCCTTGCCCTGCCCGGCCTTGCCCTGTCCTGCCCTGCCCGGCCCTGCCCGGCCCGGCCCTGCCCTGCCCTGCCCGGCCTTGCCCTGCCCGGCCCTGCCCAGCTCGCCGTGTCCCTGCCCCAGGCTGACCCCGCTGCATCCCCACAGAGCTGGCCAGGATGTACAAGAACGAAGGGAACGAGTACTTCAAGGAGAAGGACTACGGCAGAGCGGTGGCCGCTTACTCGGAGGGGCTGCGGCGGCGCAGCGGGGACGCCGAGCTGGACGCGGTGCTGCTCACCAACCGGGCGGCTGCACATTTCCACTTGGGTAAGGAACGTTGCCACATTTCCACGCGGCTTCACGCTCCAGAGCTGCTTTTCCTCCCCTTTTGGGGTTTTCTTTTTGGTTGTGTGATAGGTTATCCGTGAGAAGGAGGCTCCTTGAACGCTGAAGAGCTGGCTGGCTCCAGCGCATGGCTGCGTGCAGGGTTTGTTCTCTGCTCCTTCCAGCTGTTCCCTGCTGCTCGAGCCTTGGCTCCGGGACAGGCAGAAACAGTGGGGTTTAGGATCAGAGACTGGTTTGGGTTGGAAGGGACCTTTGTAGGCCATCTGGTCCAACCCCTCTGCAAGGAGCAGTGATGTCTTCAACTAAACAAGTTTGTTCAGAGCCCTGTCCAGTCTGGCCTTCAATGTTTCGAGGGATGGGGCTCCTACCACTGCTCTGGACAGCTTTTGCCAGTGCCTCACCACTCTCATTGTCAAATTTTTTTTTCCTTATATCTAGTGTAATTCTACCCTCATTTAGTTTAAAACCATTACTTGATGATCTTGGAGGTGTTTACCAACCTTAATAATTCTGTGACTCTGTTCCTACCAGCAGGGAAGGTGTTCTGGGCCTTTTAATGCTGCTGTGTGTTGCAGCAGGGAGGTGACCTGCTCACACCACCTTATTTACCTCTCACCTGTATGATTGGTCCCTGTCCTTGCACTTCTTGTTCTTAATTTGCTCTTTTTTTACCTTTCTTTCACCTCGCTGTGATTGTAGGAGCAGTGAATTACCAGGGCTCTGCACAAACCTTTTTGCCACCTTGGTGTCTGGTTGGATTTTAAATACAAGTGGAGGGTTCTGAGCACTTTTACTTGCTTTACAGGGAACTACCGTTCTGCTCTGAATGATGCCATCCAAGCCAAAAAGCTGAAGCCCACCCATCTCAAAGCCATCATTAGAGGTGAGAGTTAAAGCTGGTGTTGCTGCATGGAGCAGGACTCCTTTCCAAACACTTGGCTGGTGTTACCTTTGCTGATTGGGCTGTTATTGTTACCAGCCCTGAAACAGACTGTTGTTACTTGTTGCCTTGTTTCCTTGTGTGTTTCTGGCGTGTAATAATTGTGTTTATAAAGCTTAAATTACTGTGAGAATCATGCTTTGTTTCTGGACAGAATTTATTTCAGAAAGGGAAAGCAGTTACTGGAAGAGATCTCTTGTTATTGCTGTTTCTTCCCAAAACAGAGCTTTGCCTTTTGCTTTGCATTTTCAGTCAAAATATCCTTCTGTTCTTCATCTGCTATATCTATCAGAGGCACTGGACCCATTTCTGTGGAGTATGGGATAACTTTTCCTGTTTTCCACAATACTCTTTTTGGGGTGGGTTCTTTTTTCCCACTCCATAGAAACCCCCCTTTTATTTTTCCTAACAAGCCAAATACTGAAACGTTAATTACAGTGATAAAATTTAGTTTGTATAATTCTGCTGATTTCTGTGTCTAAGTGATATGAGAACTGATGAAATACTTTGCATTCTCTTCTCAACTGACCTGCTGGAAGTTTCTGGTTGAACATGACCACACAAGACAGAAATATTTAGTACAGAAGCACCAGACCTAATGCTGTCTTTATAATAACCACTTTTATAGTAGTTGTACACTGACTCCAACACTGGAAACTTAAAATATTAATCCTTCCAGGAGCTCTCTGTCACATGGAGCTAAGGAATTTCGTGGAAGCAATAGCGTGGTGTGAGGAAGGCTTGCAAATAGACTCAAAAGATAAAAAGCTTGTGGAAATGAGAGCTAAAGCTGACAAATTAAAGGTAAGGATGAGGCAGCCTGGCATCTGCAGTGCTTGTCCCTTGGGGATCCCTGGAAGGAGGAGGGAGGCTGCTCCCTTAGGGTTTCTGTGTAGTGTGGTGTCCCCAGGCAGCACTGAGTGGTGCTTCCGTGGGCTGTGTGCTGGGATGTGCAGGGAAACGAGCTGGAGGGGACCTTCCTGGGGACCCAAACTGATTTCTGCAGCAGGAGAAAATGTCAGGGGAGAGCAGTGGTGGGCACTGACCTGCTCTGTGTGACCTCAGTGCATCCTTTTCTTGCCCATAGCGAATCCAGGAGCGGGATGCCAGGAAAGCAAAGGTGATGGAGAGCAAGGAGCAGTGTCAGAAGGAAATTTTGCTTGCAGCAATAAAGGTGAGTCACTGAGAGGAGCTGGTTTTATGTGGTTTGGGTTTGTTTTTTTCTCTCGTTTTTCTCTAAAAGTTGGTTCTCATACATTGGCTTTTGAGGGCTAGAGAAAAAAATTTGAGTTAAAACCATCATTCTCCAGGTCTGCGTGGCTCTAGCCCCACCTCCCAGCTTTCTGTATTTCAGGTAATAACTAATGCAAAAACAGACCCAGTGTTAGGAGATGGGCTGAGCTTTGTGAGTGCTCTGGCTGCTGGGCTGTAGCATCACATCAGCCCAATGAACCTGGCTTTCTTTGCTGGCCACAGGCATTAACTGTGGAAGAACAGAAGATAACCATTCAATAGGGTAGAAGAGGGAATCAGTCCCAAATCCTCTCCTTCCTCAGTGAATGTTTAAACTGCATTAAAATATTCTGGGCTTTTACATACAGTCAGATCTCTTCTGCTGTTTTCCTTTCTCCAAGGAAAAGAGTGAGCTTTCTTCAGTTCTCTGAAAGAGGAGATGTTCTCAGGAACTGGTGTGTGTATTTGCACCCTGGAGTGGTGCCTGGCAGGCCACAGAGAAAAGGATTTAGATGC
Organism: Onychostruthus taczanowskii; assembly: GCF_017590055.1. Lineage (NCBI taxonomy): Eukaryota > Metazoa > Chordata > Aves > Passeriformes > Passeridae > Onychostruthus > Onychostruthus taczanowskii. Next base: position 3,604,873 of record NW_024504786.1, read on the forward strand.
ATCCCTTTCCATGTGTTTTCTCAGGCTCTTCTCTCCACACGTGGGTTCCTTTGGATTCCCACCTCTCCTCATTTGTTTATGGATGTCTGGCTGAGGTTCTGGATTCTACTGGGAAGTCCAGTCACCTGAGTCTGATACTGAGGGAAAGCTTTGGAGCTGACTCATTAATAAGGACAACATAATTGGACCTTTTACTGACTGCTAATTTTTTGTTCTTATTCTCCCCACCATAACTGTTCAATTTTTAGTTGGGTTTTGGTCTTTCCCCTCCATCCCCTCCAGGAAAGAAATATCAAGCTGGTTCTTGAGCCTTCAGATGAAGAGGAGGAAGTGTCAGATGGCCTGGCTGAGATATCCTTGGATGGGTTCCACTCTGGCAGTGCCACGGGGGCCAAGGTGCACTTGGATGCTGATGGCAGCCTGAGCTGGCCTGTCCTCTTCCTGTACCCTGAGCACGAGCAGACAGATTTCACTGTGGCTTTCCACGAGAACTCCAGGTAAATGCACTGCCAGCAGCGTTCCTGCAGGTGTTTGAGGAGATGAGAACAGCAGCAAGTGAAACACTGCCATGCTGGAGCAGTCCCAGATTTCTGATCACAGAGCTGACCCTGCTTTCGAGCAGGAGGCTGCACTAGATGTGCTCCTGAGGTCCTCTCCCACCTGAATTATTCTGTGATTTACCTAAATTTATGCTGCAGACAAACACATTTATCCAGGGTGACTGAAGGGGCTTGCAGTTCAATTACTCAGACCAGTAATTAATTAGTTGCCAGGGATACCTGTGACCATGTGTGGATTTTAGAGATTCATTAAGGTGCTGTTTCAAAGCCCTCCAAATATATCTCAGAAAAAAAAGTTTAAAATTATGAGAAGCTTCCAAAGGGGACCTCTCATAACCAGCAGTGACCTCAAAGTTCTCCTCAGGGCCTCAGCAGATCTGAAGTGCTGCAGACCTTTCAGACTGGGAGTGACTGGCAAGCTCAGAATTCCACTCTCCTTGATGTTAACTTCAATTTCTCATCTTGTAATGTTAAACAGACTTGGAATTGTAGCTTTTTGTTTGTTGGAAGACATATTCCTCAGATTTACTAATAAGTTTAGGACTTAAAATTACAGTGCAAGCAGGTTGGTGAAGTTGCAGTACTTTTATGGTAGTGTTCACTTTTTTGTGAACATGGTAGTGTGCTTTTTTGTGACTAAAGGAAGTGGAAATGGATTTTTAGGACAAACTGGCCTCCCAACACTCCTCAAGTACCAAAATAAAGAAGGCTTTGACACACAGACATATTCTCATCACTCTGATCTGGTGAAGCATGCGACTGTGTTGAAGGAAAATCCATTTTGGACAAAATGCAGGATGACATCTTTTTCAGTATGAAAATGAGAAGTTAATAATGAGTTGTTGTACTGCTCAAATTTGAAGCCAATAACCTGAGTTACAGGGCCTTGGATTCATTGAGAAAGTGAGTTTGAAGGAAAGGAACTATTGGTGATCTAAACTTTCTTTCAAATCTGTTGTTAAATTTGCTAATGTATTTTTGCCATCATTCAAATGCAAGTATACAAGTTACTGAAGCTGAGCACTTTGTCTAAGCTGACCAAGAGTATTTTGGCTTTTAGGTTTATTGATCATTTAATGGTGATGTTTGCTGAGTTACCTCCTTGGGATTTAGAAAAAAAGTACCTTCCCAACAATCTTGAGGTGAGAATTTTGACTTCCCTTCAATTTCAGGGTTGTTGTGTTGTGGGTTTTTTATTTCTGGAGTGAGAAAGTGTACAGCTCTGAGGGTATGGAAATGTTGGCATCTGTTTACCTTGCACAGATGTGAAAACAAGAGAGCTGCCCTCACTTATAAACTCAAACATTGTCTGCACGTGCTGACAGAATTCACTAATGAAAATTGAAGTTGTCTTCCACTTACACTGTATTTGACAGAAGGTATTTATAGCTATTGCTTAATTCCATCTTTGTAACAATAATTAAGATCTAAATCATCAGGCTGATAGATGGCCTGGTTTTTTAATTGCATCATGGAGTTGCTCAGTACAAATAAGAAAGTATTTTTTTTTATTATTTTCAGAACGAAGTGGATTTACGTGAGCACATAATCAGATCTAGATAATGTATCTCTATTAACACTTTAGCAAAGGAGGGTTGTGAGTTGGTGCAGAAGGTTTTGAGACTTTTTCTGAAGTTGTACACAGAAGGATGGGAATGTTTATTTTTCATTTTCCACTTCAGTGTCATCTGTGCCAGGCAGCAGCAGCACAACCCTGTGCACAGTGAGCAGACAGGTCCAGAAGGACAGTGGCTGTGTACTTTTCCAGGTTAAATCCTGTGTGTATTTACAGTCTAAGGCACCATTGCTGGATTTTAATCTCTTAAATCAACTCTGTTTTGTTCAAATACCTCTAAACCCACTCAGTTTATCTCACAACATTGCTGCATTTCACCTGTAGAAATGCAGCCCTTACATTTGGATTGATTGCCTGTAAAGCATGGAAACAGCCTGTGTATTTTGCCTTCCTGCTGCCAGGAGAGCCTAAGCTGCTTTATACAGGGAAAACTTGGAATTCACACAAAACTTGGAATTCAAACCAATTTCTGCCTTGCTGAATTTTGTATCCAACAGTTGGGTCAGGTGACAGAGGTTTGATAAACCCTCAGCTGATAATGGTGTGCTGTTACTGGGCTTTCAGCAGCTTAGTGCTGTCCTTCATGTACCTTAGGCATTTAATAATCCCCAAATTTTTTTTTTCCAGCTCTATTTTGAAGATGAAGAAAGAGAAGAAATGTATGAGGTGAACCCAGAACACACATTGCTACAAGTGCTGCAGCACGAAAGGTGAGGCTGTACCTGTCCATGTCCAGGGGAAAAAAGGCAAAAAGTATGAGTTTGTTCTTAAATAGTCCTAACTTTTCTCTGACTTAATAGTTCTGCCTCTTGAAGGTATAAAGCTGCATGGATTTTGTGCCTGGCTTTAGCAACTGACCTGTGTTTTCCCCCCAAAAAAATAACTCTTTCCAGGACTGGATGGAGATGGGAAAGGGAGCTGGGCACAGCTGAGCAGCACAGAAGAGCTATTCCAGATCCCATCTACACAATACTACTTTAAAAAAAAAAAAAAAAAAAAGAAAAGAAGAAGAAAAACAGGCAGCAGGCTATAAAGAGCATGTTGAAGGTTAACAATGCTCTCGCTGTTCCTGCTGCTGCGTGAGCAGCCCCTGGTGCAGCACGCTGCACTCTTCTGCTCTGAAACTGCCTTTCAAGAGTTGTGCTGTTACTGAGAGAGGAATTTGCTGTTTGGGAAGCCAGAAAGTTCCTGTGCAGCCTGTGCTGTTGAGCTGCAGCATCTCGTAGCTGGCTGGAGCTGCTGCACAGCGTCGGGGGCTCGCTCTGTCGCAGTGGGAGCAGGGTCTCTGTCACCCCATAAAACTCAGCAGTGTCCATAGGCCCTCAGATTTCAGGCTGTAAGGGCAGTTGCAAAAGAGCCCTCCTTCCAGAGGGAGAATAACAGCTGCCTTTATTAAAAGAAGCTGTTGGGAGAGGAGTTGATTCATAAAACACTCCTCCTCAGATGTGCTTAGCCCTGGCTCCAAGAGGCTCTGCTAATCAGCACAAAATCTCGCCACCAGCCTTTGGGAGGTCAGTCTTTATGGAGCTGGGCAGGAGTCACTTGCTTTGCAGGACACTGGGCCAGCTACAAGAAAGCCAAGGACTCCTTTTAATCTTTGCAGGTATTTTGTAAAGGCCGGGACCCCGACAGTTTTGGTGTTTGCCAAGCGTTCTCCTTTCTCTAAGAAATACTTCTCTGGCAAGAAAGTGCATCGACTGTAATGAGCAAGAAAGAAACAAGGAATCCTGTGCAAGAGGCTGCTGTTTGTTAGCCCAGCTCCAGGCTGCAGACTTCTGCTTGAACAAAAATACCTTGCACTCTTCAGGGGAGGAAAACAATCTTGGCACACAGGGAAGCTTCCAGGGGAGCAGCACAGGAGAAGGAAGGGCTAACATGAGGGGATTATTTGTTTAAAAGGGAACCCAGCTGGCTTGCAGAAGGTCTCCTCTATGATAGGCTGCATGTGGTTTTGAAATAAGCCTGAAGCAGTGCCAAACACTGGCTGTGGCTGCAGTAACAGCAGCTGGGAATCTACTTCCCTACCTGAGAAAATCACAGATCTGCTCGGAGGTGGGCTGTGGCTGCTGGGGTCAGCAGCAGTGGCCTGGGGAGATAGCTGCCTGCTGCAGCAGGGTCAGTGCAGTCAGGTGCCTGCCTGGGACAGCAGCTGCTGTTTTGTCCCTGCTTGGCTGTGCTGCTGGCCAGGCTACAGCAGAGCTCTTTGTTTGGAGCAGTGTTTGACTGACCCTTTTGATACCTTACTGAACATCCTACAGAACCTGGAATAAACATGGCTATTTTAAGTAGACTGACTTCTGCCTAATGAATGAGACAACGTTTTGTGAAATACCAGAGAATGACAGACACTGATTGTAAACCCCAACATAACACCCTTATCCATTGCATTAACTGGTACAGCCAACACGCAGGGTCTTCTGCACTTCTGTATTAGCGCTTGGCTTTTAATCAGAAGTAATTCTCAATCTCTCATTGCTTTCTCTTCTGCAGGAATACACTGCAGCTTTAGACACAGCCAATGCACGGGGCATTAGAAAGCTGTTCAGCCATAAAACACTCCTGCTTCAATCACAGAGGCTGGCTGCAGGCAGCTCTAGAGAAAACATTTCCATTTCACTATTCCTAAATTTCAACACAGCAAGAGTATCTCCACCTGAGGATGCTGCACTTTAATGCCCAAAGCTGGGGGTTGCTTTACAGCGAGGCAGCAGGGGCTGGGCACTGTCCACCATCCCCTGGCAGTGCCCTCAGAGGGCAGAGAGCTGGCCAGCCAGGTGGTAGAGGCTCAGCCCGTTGCACACGATGCACAGGAGGTTGCAGAGCGAGGACAGAGCGTGGTAGAGGGCGAAGCTCCGGGCCAGCTGCCTGTAGCCAGGGTTGGAGGCACGGAGCTGCCTGCGGGGCTCGCTGGCTGCCAGCCCCACCTCCTGCCCCAGCCCCTGGCTCTGCTCCACCAGCTGCAGCTCGGCCACCAAGTCAGAGGCCACCTGCCCAAACCACTGCGTGTTCAGCACCGCGGCGGCGACGCAGACGAGGAAGACGATGATCTGCGGGGAGCGAAGCCGCCCCGCGTGTGGTGGGTTAAATTTCTCCCCCAGGCCCCCTGGCTCGCTGCAGTTTGGGTGCTTGTGGGGTTCTTTTAACTGTGCGTGGATCTCCGTGGTTTGCAAGCCAGCCAGAGGAGCAGAGGAAGGGGTTTGGGCTGAGTGTGAGGAAGGGGGAGGCTACCTGGGTCATGTGCTGCTCGCCGAGGCGCTCGCTGGGGTGGGACATGGCAAACAGGGTCAGGTTGAGGAAGGCACAGGTGGAGCTGATGTGGAAGTAGTAGGGGAAGAGCTGCCGCTGGATGGAGCCGAAGGTGTGGCGAGGGAGGTGCCTGCTCATCACAAACCCTGCGAGGGGAGAGCAGGGAGAGAGAGTCCTGGGGCAAAGCCCCGTGCCCTGTGCCACCCCCCTGGGCAGAGAGCACAGCACAGCCCGACCTACCGGCCACGAAGGTCACCCACACCTGCATTCCCCAGGAGGTGGAGAGGAAGAGCAGGTGCAGCAGTTTGATGGTGTTGGAGGGCTCCGTGTCACTTGCCATGGCGTCCTGGATGGGGACAGGTCCCTTCGTGTCAGCCAGGTCACCCCGAATTCGGCGCTGAGCTGTGGCTGCTGCTGTCACCTTGCTGCTCGCAGGGCAAATGCAGTTCAGGTTCACAAACCTGCTTACTCAGAGAAAGCTTTGGAGCTGGCACAGCCCCGTTCCAGCCTCACCGCCACACACCCGACCGGGCTGCAAAGCCGCTGTTCAGTCCCCTCGTATCTCAGGGCAGGGCTCTGCGTCAGCACCTGCGAGCCACATGGCTGGGGTGGACTTTTGGCAAAGTCCAGCCAACGCCCCACTGACCCCTGGCAGCAGGAACAAGCAGAAAGTCAATAAAAAGGGGAAGAGAAAAGCTGTGACAAATCCACCTGCCCACGCTGTGGCCACCAGAGGCCTCTTGGCCAGGGGGAAGCCCTCTTGTTTAAAAACAACAACAGCTTCTGCCCTGCTTAACCAAAAGCAGGGGGGCTCCCAGGCTCACCCCGCTGCCCCAGACCCTGCACAAGAGCACAGGCAGTGGGTGGAAGGAGGCTTCGAAGGAGCTGCCTGATCCACTGCAGGGAGCACTCTGAAAATTAATTAAAACAAAGCTTCTGGGAGTAGCCCATCAATACTGCTGCCTGCAGAATTCCTCCTCCTCCTCCTCCCCTCGGCTGGCTGCCTCGGGGCATGAATTACAGCAGGGCTGGCCTTGAGAGAGACACTGCCGTCTAGTTCTATCCCACTCGGGCAAAGCAGATAAATGTGCCCTGTATTGTGATATATTAGCTCCAGGTATTTATTTAGGCATCCATAAAATCAGCTCCTTAAACCTTCTCATGATGGCAGCACACCGGAGAAGGCGCCCACATCCAGCCTGGAGTGCTGGCCTGTAAATCCCCAGCTGTATTCATGGCCTTTTCTTTTCCAAAAGCTTCTTGGGTGTTTTGGGGATTTTTCCATCCTCCAGGGGCCCAGGGAGGCAGCCGTGGTGCTTAGGTGGGGCTTTGTTCCCTGCATCATCCTGGGCAGGGATGCCAGCAGCCAGCACACAGCCCTGCTGCTCCCAAGGCCCCAGATCTGCCTCTCCAAATGCTTTGCCTCCATGCAGGAATTAGCAGCCAGAGCTCCAAGGTGTTTTCATGCAAAGCTGCAGGTTGGAAGGTTGCTCAGAGAAGGGGGGTAACTCCCTTGTTTTTTTTAAAGAGATTAAGAAAAATGGTGATTGATTGCTGAATTGGTCCTAGAGCGGTCCCTCCTTCTCTGTGGGATGAGGCAGTGGAGATGGGTGCTCCAGGGATGCTCCAGGCTGCCCAGCCCTGCTGGCCATGCCCCCGAGGGCCAGCAGATGCTGCAGGGCTGCAGTTTTCTTGCAGAAGTGCCCCCAGGTCACTCCTGCTCCATCACCCTGCACCCCCGGGACCCAGCCAGGCTGGAGCCAGGGCTGACCGGGGCCTCCCAGCGGGAAAAAGCACAATACTTAAGGAGAAGGAGAGGTCAGTTAAAGTTTAATGTTCAGGCAAATACATCATCCCCTCCACTTAATCAAGCAGCAGCAATTCCTAACGGGAAGGAGAAAGGATGGCTCTCCTCCCAGTGATAATAAGGCAGGATTGCTCTCAGTTTTGGGAGATAAGAGGGCTCTATAAAAATTGAATGTTTTGTACCATGGTCAGCCTAAGATGGCTTTATCTGTTGGAGGTGAGGGCCCAGCTGTGCCAGGCCTTGAGCTGAGATGTTTATGATGGGAGATGCAGCAGAGATTAGGGGTTTATGGCCACAGCCAGGGGTGGGAGCCACTGCCTGGTGGCCACAGGAGAGGGGCAGCAGCTCCTTCTGCTTATAAACTGGGTGGGGAATTTGGGTGGCAAAGGGACTGGGTGTTGAAAAGGGACACCTGGAAAAGACCCTGTGGTCATTTCTGGTGACCCCAGTATGGCATCACCATCACTTGCTCATGGTTAAGCTCTACAAAACCCATGCTTGGGGTTAAGCACGGGGCTCTGCAGGCAGAGGCAAGGGCACAGCTGGCACGTGTAGAACCTGCTGTGCCCAAAGCTCTGCGTGCCTAAGGGCTTCCAGGGCTTGCTCATTTTCTTCCAGAAACCTCAATGCCATCAGAAAACCTCTGGCTGTGTGACCCAGGGAAGCTGAGGAGGGGTCTCTCCCAGGCCTGTGGCTGAGGGCAGATGTCCCCTGTGCTGTGACTGATGAGCAGCACTTCCACTGTCACCCCTGCTTCATGCTGGTGCCCTTCCCAGAGCATCCCAGACTTAGGGGAGCAAGGTTTGGCTCTGTCTTTTCCTGTTTCAGCACCTCTGAGGCAGTTTGGGGTTTACATCTCAAGGTGCTGGTGCACCCAGCAGAGGGGGACAAGGAGGGCAGTCCCAGGCATGAGAGCCACACCTCCAGGCAGTCTCCAAAAGCCACTTGCAGGGAGCATCACCCCTTTCCTGCAGCACAGTCCTGCCTCAAAGGACCCCACGTCCACCTGAGCCCCAGGTGAGCTGTGGGTGCAGGATCCCTGCTCCAAGCTCACCACACAGCAAGCCCCTGGAGCAGACACTCACCCAGAGCAGATATGGGTGCCTGTCCTTTCAAAACACTTTAATTTCTGCTCCTTCCACAGCCCCATGGGGTGGGATTTCAGCCCAGGAGGAGCAGGGGCTCTTTGCCAGCTCTGCCCAGGAAAAGGAGCAGCACTGGGAGAGTGGGACGTTCCACCAGCCACCCCTACACCAGGGAGGGGTACAGCACCCACCCCACATCACTGCCCCCTTTCTCCCTTTGCTGCCTCAAAAGGAACCAGTTATGCCCCACTGAGAACTAGTGAAAAAAATAATCTGGTTTGGGAAGAATTTTGGATAGCATAAAGATTCAAGTAGCGTTAAGTGAACTAGAAAACCAAGTCCTGTACATCAGCTTATAAAATTTCTAAATAAATTTTTTAAAAAAGAAAGAAGAAAAGGTATGACACATCAGTGCAAGGGATGAGGTGGTACAGCAATGCCCTCCACCCCAGCCCCTGGGACCAAACCCCCAGGGAGGCAGGGTCTGGCTGCCACCATCCCACGTTCCCTTCCACCACAGAAGTGTCCCCTCATCTGTCTGTCCATCTGTCAGCAGGGGGCCGTGGCTCTAGAAGTCCTGCAGCCGTGAGATCAGGTCCTCCTTATTCTTCAGCAGGAACTTCTCACAGGCTTCGAAGGTGGAGCAGATGTCGGAGGACAGCCCCGCCACGTTGGTGGTGACGTAGGTGAGGTACCCCGGCATAGCCTGGTTGTAATAAGCCACCTGCGAGGCACAGGATGAGGTCAGCAGGGGCACGGGGGAGGGAGGAGCCTCCCCCACGGGCTGTGGGAGCACAAACACTCCATCCCACCTTGGTCATCTCCTCTGACTCTGGCCAAATGCAGAAACCGGAGCAGAGCGTCTCCCCGCGCGTGAACTCGGCTCTGGCGGGGTGGGTGGGCAGCGTCACCGACCGAAAGGCCACCACGTAGGGGTCCCTGGGGACGGGAGAGCCCGGTGAGCTGGCACAGCTTGGATGGCAGGGAGCAGGGGTCGGGCTGGACACTCACCCCTTGCTGCAGGGCTTCCGCCGGGACGCCAGGATAACAAAGTCCTGCGGTTTGTTCTCGTTCCTGAGCTTCTGGCTCACCACGTGGTAGATCATGTCGTCGTCGTCGACCTTCTGGACAAGCTCAGCACTCCTGTAAGGGAAGGGGACCGGTCACAGAAACCCTGCTGTGCCCCTGAATCTGGGCCTTACACATTTACAGCCCACCACCAGACCCAAAATATTTGGGGTGACCCAAAACAGATGTTTGCTCCCGCAAAGCGCAGCCATCAGCCCAGATGGAGCCAGGACGGGGACACACCGTGTGAGGGTCTCTAGGAGCAGGCAAGGCGACACACTGGCTCCCAGGAAAGCCCAAAGGGATGCTCAACCACGAGGCTGAAGCTTGGGGGTGTGATGGTGGGGAGGCTGCAGCACTCACACGTAGTGGCTGTCCCACTCGTGCCGGCGCCGCAGGTTGGAGAGCAGGGAGAAGGCTCGGCCGGCCGGGATGCAGACGGACATCTCGATGCGGAAGGACAGGAACTTGTCCTCCTCCAGCGTGTACATCCGCACCTCGGGGAGCACAGGGCACAGCTGGGACCCGTTCCCACCGGGATTGCCCATGCTTTGGGGCCGAGGGAGAGGGGACAGCGTTCAGTACCTTTTCCTTCTCTCTGGCGAGCACCCAGTTCGCTTTGGCCACGAGCATCTTCAGCGCGGAGACGTTGTTGTAGCTCAGATAAACCTGGGGCAGGGACAGCGTGTCAGGGGCAGGAGGGGGAGCAGGAGGAGCAGGAGGCAGCAGCTCCCATGGGGATCATCCTCCTACCTTGTTGCTTTGGTCCCAGGGCACGGAGAGCGGCACCTCAGTCTGTTTGCAGGAGACGACGTATTTTCTGCAGCAAGGGAACAGCTTCCCTTATGAGGGGACACAAACCACCCCCAGACTGTCCCTGCCCCCCAGTGCTGAGCCCCCCTTTCCTCCTTCCTCCATCCCCACATCCCACTCGTTCTGGTGCTCACCGGTCCAGCCGAATTTTTTTCCTAGCACTGGCTTCTCTGTACCTCCTTTCTCCATCCTGAGAAATGGGAAAAGGCAATTAAGTTAATAGGAAAAGGAGGTTAAAAAAACCCAACCAAACAAAAAAACACGCCCTTTTGGGAGTGGGAAAAACATTCAGCAGGGAAGGGAGGTGAAGCCCCCTTGCTGATCAAGTGATGGGCACTGGCACATTAGGGAAAACCCTTGTTGTGGCTGCAAACCTGAACAAAGCCCCTGAAACAAAAACTGGGTACCCTAGCACCTACAAATGTCCTCTCCTGGGGAAATAAAAGCCAAAAAAAAAGCAGCTTATTTTGAAGAAAGTGCCAGTGTAGTGTTTTAAAGTGGGTGAGAGGAGGTTTCAGGGGGCCCAGCTTTGGCCATGAGATTAACTCCATCACAGTGGAAAACCCTAGTTTTAAGACATCAAAAAAATGAGGGAGCTGGACAAGGACTAGCCCAGGAGAAGCTGAGACACATGAGTTTGCTTTGTTGCTGTGCTCGTGCAACAGATTTCCTTAAATATTTGGATCCCAGCAAATTATGGATCAGGATGCCTTGAAAGGTACAAAACAACCTCAACATTCCCTCCCCTAAATTATAGAAAAGATGAGGTGGAATTTGCAGGCAATACTCTGCTAAGCCTTGCATGGCTAATACGTCTCCATCCCTGCGCAAGGCAAGTGGTTTATTTCATTAGTTCTACCGAGCAATCAATTTAATTCCCTTGCTATTGAGCAATTTCATTTCCACCGTCACAGAACTGCATTTGTTGTGCTGCGAGTCCGAGAGCCCTTGAGTGGGGGGCTTGAGTGGGATTTCCCTGGGGGTCCCGTGGCTCCAGGCTGGGGAGAAGCCAGCCCTGCCGGTCCTTACCCCCGGCTCGGGTGCCAGCATGGGCAGCGTGCGGGGATGGCCCTCCTGGTCCAGCACCACGAAGGTCATGAAGGCGCTGTTGATGTGCCTGCGGCTGACGGACATCTCCTGGCCGTAGGCCTCGGCGCTGACCCCCACCTCCATGCTGCCAGAAAGAAGGGATGAGGGAGCAGAGGGCCGTGGGGAGGGCGGGAAGGGCACCCCCGGCGCCGCCACCCACCTGTTCTTGAAGGCGTTGTTGACGATGGCTTTGAGCACCAGGCGGTCTCCGACTTGCGACGGCCCCCGAAAGTGGAACATCTCGATGGCCCTCAGCGTGGGGTGGGCGTGGCACAGCCGGCTGTGGGGACGGGTGTCACCCCCCGTGTCACCCCCCGGCCGCGGCCCCGCGCCATGGCAGCCGCATGCACCCTCCCCGACCCAGCCAGGGACAAGGAGACCCCAAAAAATGTCACTCCTGGATCCCAATGGTCAAAGCCAGCTGTGAGAAGGAACAGTGAGCCAACTGCAGTGAGCGTGAACCTTTCCCTGGGGTCCCTCAGCACCACACACCTGTGGGACTCCCTGTGCAGTGTCACCCAAGGGTGACATGCTGGGCCCCATCCCTACAGTCCAGCTGTGGCCAGACCCAGCCGCATGCATCCCCTCCAGGCACGTCATCCCCCGACCCCCTTGTCGGGTCACCTGGCCGCGATGGTGGCCACGTTCTCCATCCAGGCCATGATCTGCCCACCGAAGGTGTTGCCCTGGTGGTTGGCGTGTGGAGGCAGCACCAGCTCCACGCTCTCCACCCGCGTCCTTTCCGCTGGCACCGCCCCGCTGCCATCCCGCGTCTCCAGCTCTGCCACGGGGGGATAACAGGGTTCAGTGTGCTGTACGGCCACTAGCACCCCTCTCCCTGCACCCCACCAGCCCCTGTCCCTCTCCCCACAGCTGCCCTCCCACTGCATCCACCCCCCCAAACCTCCAGGCCGGGCAGTCTGGGATGGTGGGGCTGATCCCTGCCACGGCCAGGGCATTCCCAAACCTCCCTGTGGTGATCACCACCAGCACGCTGCTGAGGAAGTGGGATGTCACTAGTGGGTGTCGGGGCTATTTGGGAAGCCCAGGCTGCGGGGCACAGTACCGGTTTCCTGGGGGCTGCTGGTGAGGAGGTCCTTGAGGGTGTCCTTGTGGACCAGGCGCATGCGGCGGCGCTCGGCAGCGATGCTGTACTCGATCTTCTCCTCCTCCGTCTGCGGGGTCAGCGGCTCCAGCCTCACCTGCAGAGGGATGGGACAGGCTGCAGTCCCGCTGGGGGACGAGCAGCAGCGAGCAGGTGCCCTCCATGCCCAGCATGGGGCTGAGAGCCACCCACCGTGCACCCCCCAAGCACAGGACAGGGGATCACTGACCCATGAGAAACAGCAGTTGCCATGATGGAAAGCTGAGCCCAGCCCAGCCTCACAGAGGCCATTTCCTTACTGCCTTTGTGTAGCAGGTTAAGAGAGTCCCCCTGGCCGCCAGCCACTGCTCACCTTGCTGCCCAAGGGGCCCTGTGCCACGAAGGTGGCGTACGCCTTGCAGATGCTGCAGTGCTTCCCGCTGCACAGGTCTTCGTAGCTCACCTGGATGCCCACCTGGGAGAGGGCACAGCACCCCTGAGAGCTCTGCTCCGCAGGGACACACATCCCACCACACACCCCCGGCCAGAGCCAGCCAAAAACGATGAACACACGGGATTAAAGCTGGGGATTGTGGGAGGATTTGGGGATTTGGCCACGTGGCTGGTGGGGACAGGGCAGGGGCACACACCAACCTCCATGCTGGAGTTAAAGGCTCGGTTCACTTTGGCTTTGATGTTGACAACCTGCCCGACGCTGCAAAACAGGAAGAGGAGAAAGGGTGTGGGGTTACTGGGGGCGAACAGCAACCAAGCGGCTCCCTCTGAGGTGCCACAGCATTCCAGCTCACTGCCCGCTGTGGTGAGGCTTCCTGGGACTGTGGGACATGCCAGATGGCCAGCAGGACAGGGGGACAGCCACCCCCGAGATGTGAGAGCAGTGAGATGTCAGCCCTGAGCAGCTGTGTGCAAGTGGGTCCCCAGGTCTGGGTGTTGCCAGGACACCCGAGGGGGGCAGAGGTGCCCGAGGCTTGCTTGGCACCCCTGCCCATGTGGGCATGCACGTTCCTGCCAGAGCAAACGGCTCCTCCAGCCTTGCATCCACTGTCCAGCACACAGGACCAGCCACGGGGCCTCCCCACAAGCAATGGATACCTTGGGATGCTGGGAGATGGCAGGAGGCAGGGCCCAGCCAGGGGCATTTTGCAGCATCTCAAATGAAACATCTGCTGGCAGCAAGCTGCTGCTCTCCTCTGTGCCTTCAGCAGGCTTCAGAGCACACACAGACACTGCAGCCTGAGCTACTCCAGGCTGGCACCCATGGAATGAGCAAATTAAACTTTTTAGTGACGCCGACAGCAGTCTTTACCAAACACATTTTTAATATTCTTCATTCCCCAAAAGAGGCCAGTGCTAGGAAACTCAGTGGAATAATAAACCCTGTAACCACCACATCTCAAAACCAGAAAAGAGGGAGAGTGTGCTTTGACACCAGCTTTTCCCCCGTGCCCTCACACGTGACTTCAGGCTCGGGCTGAGCTCTGTAAGTGACACGCTGTGCGCGCTGGCTCTGGCTGGAGCAGGAGTGGCAGCAGCTGGTGCCTCTGGCCGTCCCCAGCATGGACCCCGGGCCGGTGACATGCCAAAACGTTAGCAGGGTTACGTGAGCAGCCTCTGTTCACATGCCATGCCTCGTCAGTGGGGTTAAGGCTCCCAACTCACGGCAGCACTGTGCTAGGCTGGCTGCTCTAGGGCCAAACACGTCCGTACCCGACACCGCTCCTCCCGTCCCGCTGCCCAGCAGGGCTTGCAGACGGCTGGCTGGGGCAAAAAGAGAAAGCAAACGTGGGGAGAGGGTTAGAGGCGATGGAAGCAGCCAGATGGATGCTCTGGATGGGTTTGTGGTGAGGGGCATGCAAGGGCAAGGGGCCAGGCAGGCAGACTGGCAGCCCCACATGTCTATATATAGCCCCAAAAATACTTCTCTGTCCTTATCAAACAGTAGAAGCCAGTGCCATAAATGCCACACAAATCCCCGCTCAAGGGTACGTGTGATCCTCCCCAGAGGCTGCACTTCCACACAGCAGGGCACAGGGATGGGGCAATCTGCTGCCCAGCCAGTGAGTTTTAAGCCAGTGATAATTTGGGGTCTCTTCCCTGCCCTCAAGCACCCACAGCTCCTCCCTGCCTCTCCCCCGCAGCACAAGGGCAGCAGAAGGCACAAACAGCCAGGCAAGGAGATCTGACACAAAACTCCTCCACCCTCCAACAGCTCTGCAGGAAATCGTTGCCAGGCCCCTTGCTCGGAGCCTTAAGCTGGACCACAGCAAGTGGGATCTGAGCCAGGAGCAGCACAAATTCCCTGCCCCTTGGAGCAGTGCCCAGCTCACCCCCGAGGAGGGACAAATGCTTTGCAGGGCTTGATGTAATGCTGTGGAGTGGGCTTGGGGCTGTTCTTCCCTGCTCCTGAAACCCACGGAGGAAAGATGCCCAGGAGCAGGGAATCAACCCCAGTGGTGCCACCTGTGCCAGCAGGAGGTGGCACCATGGCTGCACCACATCCCCACACTGTGGATTTCTCATGGAGCTGATCCCAGGGTGATGGGCACCTCATGTGGGAGGGCAGAAGTGTGAGTTCAGCGTTTCCTGGGAATGACAGTAAAACCCAAGAGTGAGTCAGACTTCTCAATGCCAAACAAATCAGCTGACAGTCAGGGACCCCAGTGCCAGCCCTGGGTACCCACACTGGTGCCTGTCCCAGCAGGCAGACCTGCACAGCAGGGAGTGGGCAGTATGGATCCTGTATGGCATGGATCCCATATGGCAAGGCAGGAACTGCTGGGCAGGTGGATCCTATATTGCATGGATCCTATATTGCATGGCAAACCCCCAGGGAGCCCGCTGGAAGGGTACCCAGGTGGGAACAGACAGGCACAGGGGGTGTGGGGACTCTGAGATGAGTAAAGGTGGGTGGCAGTACCTGGGCTTACTGGGGGTACAAAAGGAGGAGACTGCTTTGGGAATGCTGGGTGGGAATAGTCTCAGTACTGGGAGCCTGCAGAGAACACCCTGGGAGGGTTTTTGTCCTCTCTCCTCTCACCCTCAGGTCAGGAGAAACATTATTCCCTGAAACACCACATCCCAAGGGCTGCATGAATCAGAGGGGGCACCTCTGTGGGGCAGCACCCAGGGCATGCCAGCACCAGCCTGGGATGGAATTTTGAGCCCATCCCGACGCATCCCACAAAGCCGGGAGCACCCGCTGGGTGGGTGAGCCCCACCGCGCCTCTGCCACCCACATGGCCGCTCCAGAGGCACGATCTGCAAGATTCCAGTTTTCCAGAGCACTAAATCAGAGCTGTTTCCTGAACAAAGCCAGGGAGGAGCTGGTGTTGGGGGAAATACCGGGAAGCCAACACATCAGGAGCTCCCCAGGCGACCGCAGTGGATAAATCAGAGCAGACAGCCCTGCGAGCCTCAGTCCCTGCTGCCCTGCCAGCCTGGCACTGCCACTGCAGCTCCTCCTCTGCCAGGCACGCTGCTCCCCGCTCCAGCTCCAGCCCCTGTCCACGTTGCAGCCGGCAGATGGGAAAAACCCCCGCGTTTGCCTGCGCGTGCCCCGCGGTGCGCGCAGCATTTACCTAATGGTGTGCTCAAAATAGATATCATCCATGGAGGCTGTGACGCACGGGCAGCCGGCGTGTCTCTCGGCTGCAAAGGGAAAACAAAACTGCATCAGCAACCTGCAGCAACGTGCTGAGGGTGTGTGGGGCACGAGGGCTCCTCTGCCCCAGGCTGGTGACACCGGTGACACCCAGACAGCGTCCCTTTCCCTGCTGATGCCCACTGCTGCGTTTGCAGCGGACCCGAGTGGGATTGGGGGTTTTTCCACCCACAGCAGCGTGAGTTTGCAGATGTTTAAAGGTTTGGAGAGTGTGCTGGTATTTTGCCTTCCATCCATGAGTTTGCAGTTGTGGAGATGCACCAGCAGCTGATTCCATCTCCCCGTACACAGCAGATATTTCAAAGCCGCTCTGCTGGCGCGGCTTTCCCTTGGGACTCCAGGAACCTTAGCCTGCAGGACTGCTCTGGGAACCTCATCCAACTGCAGAATTGCACCCGTTTCCCTGTCATAACCTCCCCATGCTTGGCTAAGCTGGTGAGCTCCATTGCTTCCTGCTGAGTGGAGGAGCTCAGCCCACTCTGTCTGCTGCTGGGCTGCCACCAGCCTGCTCTCCCCACGCCCTGCACAGCAGGCAAGGATCCTGGTTCTCTTATAGATGAACCAGGCACGGATTTTGATCTGTCCCCAAGCCAGCATGCATGCTGCAGTGCACGTCTCCTCCCCTTCTTGTCCTGCTCCTCTTTGCTCTCTAATTACTCAGCAAAATGGCATGACGTGGGTCCCCAGCTGGCGTCACTCTGAGGCACACACGCTGCTGGACTGCCAGGGATGCTGCCAACGAGCTGGCTCCTGTGCATCCTGCCTGGTGCCTTCCCTGGCAGCCCAGCAGGACGAGGGCAGAGGATGGCTTATCAGCAGGAGAGGATGGCTTTCCAGAGGCAGAGGATGGCTTTCCAGAGGCAGAGGATGGCTTACCCGAGAGGCAGGCGGCCGTGTCGATCCACTTGAGCAGCTGGCCGGTGCTGAGCTCGCCGCGGTGGTTGGTGTGGCACGGCAGCACCAGCTGGCTCATCTGCACCTCGGTGGGGTTGCGGGTGGCCGAGGGGCTGGCCATGGCCCCCGGCGCCTCCTCCCGCTCCCCTGGCTCCCGGGCACGGGGTGGAGAGGTCGAGCCCTGCGGGGCACAAAAGCTGTGTTTCACCCCATTGGGAAGCAAATGTCCTGAGGGAATGGTGAGCTGTGAAGACACACCTCACACAGAGCTGGGAGAACCCCAGCCCTGCTCACCCCTGGACACCAGCAAGTCCATCCAGTCCTTGGCAAAGAAAAGATGCCTGCAGCCGAAAGAGAAAAAAAATCCCTCTAAAAAAAGCTCCATGGGGGATTACTCCAGGTTTTCAGGCCATTTATCACCTAACCCCACTGCTCCCTCCCAAACACCACAAAAAATCTCTCCCAAAGTTAATCACTCTCCTTGAAGGAATTTTTCTCCTTGACAGCTTCATTTTTAGGGTGCTGCAGCACAGGGTGGGTTTGCTCTGGGGCTGGACAGTGCTCCACACCTTCCACCAACACCTCCCCTTCACCAAAGGAAGCACTGGAAGCTGTGTGGTACGAGCAGCAGAGGAGGAGCATCCTCAGTTTGGGGTTGTTTGGACAGCAAAATCTGTTCCTTGCTGGCTTGTCCATTTGCTGGGCGCAGAGCAGCTCCCCCGGCACCCCGGTGGGAAGCAGGGTGGGAGAGAGAGGAGGCTGAGGTGGTGCTGGCAGGAAAAATAGCTGATGAGAGATGTCAAGTGAGTCGTGTTACACAAGGGGTGAACTCAGTTAGCCTGGTGAGTAACTGAGGAGACACGAGGAGCTGTCTGGGCTTCGTCAGAGCCCTTCCTTCCGCTTTCTGCTCCCGCTGCAGCTCCTGCTCTCAGCACTTGTTGCACGAGTCCCACTGCAGCAGCCTCTCTGCCCTTTGCTTCGCCCGGATTCTTTAAAGATGGGTTTATGCTGAAAATGAAGCTTTCCCGATTACCCTGAGCTCACTGCCTCTCAGAATAGCATTTTTCTCCAGCGGGTCTAACCTCTGTTTCCATAGCTACTGGTACACGACATCCCGGGAACGGCACAAACCTCGGCAGCGAGCGCACCGAGCCCAGCCGATGGCAAAGGTCCCCCCATCCCACAGTGAGACCCACCCCCGGCCACCAGAGCCCCTCCAGAAGCCTCCAAACCCCTGTGTGAACCTCCTGGGCTGTTTCTCAGCACGCAGAAGTGCCTCCACGAGTACCACAGAGCTATTTTGGGAAGCCAGCAGGCTCTGGGGTACGAGCCAGCAATGCAAAGAGCTCCAAAGCCGCCTGCTGCAGCGTGAGCAGACAGCCTGGCCCGGGATCCCGCCGGTCATTTTCCCGGCGTTTGACAGTTCTGAATCTTAGGGAAGAAGCTGCTGGCTGTGGGAATGTGTTGGGAGAGGATGCAGCCAGGTCTGTGCACAGCTCCTGGCACAGGGTGGCATCCCCCTGGCACAGCCTGGGTTAGTAGCTGGCGGCACAAGGGGAGCCACGGGTTAGTTGCACGGCACGAAGGGTACCTGGAGGCCATTGCAACAGAAGCTCAAGATGTCTTCAGGGACTATAATATTCCCCTTGACCATTTTTAAGAGACACCTGGAAAGGAGCAGAGTGGCTCTGGTTACGGCAGGACTGGCAGAGACGGGGGTGGCTGTTTCCCGGCGGGAACGAGGCAGAGCGTGTGGCAGGTTGTCACACCCTGTCCCCACATGCCATGCTGACAGCCCTCCCACACCACTGACCCCACGCCAACACCCATCAGGGAGCTGTCAGAGCTGAAACGGAGAAGGGCAGAGCTGGGGCAGGTGCCTGCCATTCCAAGGGGGTCAGGTCCCACACCCACCAGCCCAGGTGAAAGAGTCCCAGCTATTTTGGGCAGCTGGACCAAGCACACGTTGCAGGGCCGTGGCCAGCCCCTCAGTCAGTGATGCTGTGTCAGTGTTGCTACATGTGACAGAGGGCTGTGCCTCGAAGCTGCCCTGGCCGGAGCGGTGACACCGCTGCAGTCACAAGACAGCCAGGAGCATATTTTTGGCAGCAGGCAGGGCTGAGGCTGCCATGGGTGGTACTGGGGGCAGCAAATGGGAAGCACCCGACTCCAGCAATGCTGCTGTGCCCTGCTCCAGTCCCTCTGCCTGGCATTCCACAAGGGCATTGTGTGTCCTTGGGTGCCTGCAGGCTCCCGGGCCACGTGCACAGTGACTGTGTCCAAGCTGGACATCGTGGTGGCATTGCAAGGAGAGGCAGTGTGGGAGCTGCAGCAAAAAAAAAAAAAAATGGAAGAGGCTTCTCATTTCCAGTTTGCTTTTAAACACAACACTGCCAGGCCCCTGGCATACCCCCAGCTTCCCAGCACACATCCCTCTCCCATGCAGCTAAAACCAGGCTGCTGGAGGTAGCAGCTCTTTTCCCAATGTATGGGATTTTGTGAAGGGGTAAAAAAGTGGGAGCTGTAGATTTGCCTCCTGCACCATCAGGAGCTGGGGCATCACACGGAGTGCACCTGATGTGGTCAGTACAAAACAAGACACAAACAGGAGCCTCTCGCAGCCTCCCACCCCTGCCCCAGCAGCACCAGGTTTTGCTTTCCCCAGCCCTATGACCTTTTCCCTAGCCCCATGACCTCTCCAGTTTGTTATTGAGATTTGGGAGCTTCCTGGTGGCTCACCTGCCCTTGCAAGAGCCCGCTGCAAGAGTTATCTCCTGTTTAACAGGACGGTTTGCTGCCCAATGCAGGCACAAGGCGGTGCCAGTGGCTGGGGGTGGTCCTGTTACACCCCACAGCCCCAGCCAACAGCTCCAGAGGGACATTCCTTGGAAACCCAGACCTGCTGCTGGCTCAGCAATCGTGTCACCTTGTCCCCTGGGTTGAGTTAGCAGGAGGGGGAAGAATACCCAGAGCTGTCTGCTTTGCATCATCCCCCTGCTATCTCCCAGGCAGCCCCAGCCCCGGGAAGGGGAGCGCCCGAGACCTGGAACCATCCAGCTGGTGGGTATTTATGGAGTATTTGTTATGGAAACCAAGCCAGCAAGTGTCTGTCCTCATTAAAATCTTCAGCCTCACTCAACTGTCACATTTTTAAAGCTGTTGACTGATGCAGCCCTCGGGTCACCATGGCAACAGGATGCAGTACCCAGGCGAGGATGCTCTTACTCTGTCACCCCTTGAGTGACCCATTTCTACCCAAAAAAAAAAAAAAAAAAAGTTTGCATTAGAAAAAAAAACCCTTCCAGCAGAATATTTTTCTTGCCTCCTGCCACGCTCACTTCCTGTGCTGCTGAAGGCGTAAGGAGCCCACTGAGCAAACCAGGAAAGACACAGAGAGGAAAACACACCAACAACCCTGCAAATACTGGGGAGAGGGACCCTACAGCTCCCCACAGCTCTCCTATACCCTGGCAGAGGGGTGTCCCACAGCACCAAAACACCCACAAGCTCCAGGGCACGTTTCTGCTGTGAAATTCAGTGCTGGCCTCTTCAGAAATCACCAGGGACCACCACTGTGCACAAACCTCCATTGCAAGCCCCCGTGGGTGCCACAGCTCCTCAGGATGACGCTGGGCAGAGATGCAAGAGAACAGTTGTTCCCCCAAATCCTTGAGCCCACTGAAAGCAGGGTGTTTGCTTCAGCCACCCCCAAGACAGTGGATGAGAGGGAGAGACAAGAGTGAGGTGGGCTGGGGGTTCCAAGTGCTGGGCTCTGGGGGGGTCTGGGCAGAGCAGGGCAGCCTCACACCTTGAGCCACCCCCAGCTGCCCTCAGAGCTCTCTCACCACCCACTGCAACCTCTCAAATACCTAATTCCCATTTTCCCTCACCTGGCTCTGTCTCCTACCCCCACCCCAGCCCCTCCCTGGAAGTGTTTAAAGAAAAAAAGGGGGGAGATGGTGGGGAAGAAAGCGGCGACAATGAAGTCCTCATGGCGGATTATTGGTGTATAATTGAGCAATATCCATGGTAACAAGCAAATCTGCACGCGTTAAAAAATTACCCTGACCTACTTTGGGAAATTCTGCCATCTCGACAGGGCAGTGAGGGCTGTCCATCCCCTGAGACGAGCCTGCCAGTCCCACTGCCAGCAGTGACAAAGCCCTGGTGCCAGCAGCATTGGAGATGCCCAGCACAGCCCAGCCCCATCACCCCATGCCCAGCAGGATGGAGCAGGGTCCCCAGCACGAGAGCTGCTGCTCAGGATGTGACCCTGCTGGGACAAGAGGGACTGAATTGCCAGGTGAGGAAACACAGCAGCTCCCTGCAGTGGGTCTCAGTGGGACCTCAGGAGGGTGGCCAGCCCAGAAGAAAGGCCAGGACACACTGCAATGGGTATTTTTGGGACCACACATCATGTTTCCTTAGAGTACATGGAGCAAAGCAAGGCACGGGGCCAGGAAAGTGCAAACCAAGGGTCAAAGGCAGGAGTGGGACACAGGAGGGCTCCTCTTACAAGGGGCTGATGGTTTTCCAGCCACCACCCATGGGAAAGCATCACTCAGTGTGAGCACAGTGGGGACACCTCCAGCACCCTCCCACCCCTCTCCACCACAGGGTGAAGCATCCCCAGCCCCAGCCATGCCCACAGCCCCATCCATACCCCTGCCTGAGTACTCTTTGCAGCTCCCATGAGGCTCCCAGGAAGGCTGGTGCTGCTTTGCCAGTACAGGGGCGAAGTCCCCCAGGGAGTGTCCCAGGGGACAAAGGTCTGGCTACGGTGCAGGGGGAGAACAGAGCCATATGTCACCCCAGAACACCTGCAGACACCGCCAGGCCCAAAATTCACACGCGTGGGGACACCAACAGCACCGCCCAGCCCAGGCACCTTTGCCCTGCCACCCACGGCGTTCCCAGGGAGGAGACTGCCATAACATCAACACCACCACGTTTCAGACCTCCGCAGCCAAGCCCACCAAGCTGGAAACCACCACAGTGGAGACCAAGCTGGTGCAAAGGTCTACACCCTGGTGGTCTGAACTGCGTGGTCTCCGCAATGGGGGTCACCACGGCTGAGACCACTGGAGTAGGAAACACCCAGGTGAACACCACGGTGCTGTGGTGGTCCCCACCGTGGTAGTCACCACGGCCAAGACCACCTCATTTGAGGCTACTGGGGTGGAGACCACCCTGGCATCGTGCCACCAACACTGCCAGCACCAGCCCCAGCACATCCCTCTGCCCTCCCCATGCCCGCCACCATTCCCAGCAGCCCTGCGCCCGTGCTTCCCACATATCTGCCCCTACTTTTAAGTGAAAAGAAGCTGATTCAAGCCAAAGCCCCCAGCACTCCTCCTGTCGCACCCAGAAAGACCTGCGGGGTTTGGCGTTCTCAGCTCCCGCCCGCCGTCCCCGCTGCAGCCGGAGGATGCCACGTCCCCATGGACAAGCCACGATGGAGCAGCAGCACGGCTCGCTGCAAACCCCAAAGCCGAGAAAGCATCACCCGGCTGAGCAGGGGGTCACACGGGGCTTTCACCCCACATCTTCCCCCGGAAGAGCCGCCCAGCGCCGACGCATGCCAGGACGAGCCGCCGGCAGTGGAAGTCTCCCCAGCAGCTCCCGCTCGGCCAGCCTTGCCGTTCCCCCCGATCCCCACCGTGCCCAGCTCCCGCCAGCCCTCACCTCAGCCAGAAGAAGCTGAGCATTTGCGGGAGGTGTTGAGGCGACGGCTGGCTCGGAGGAGAAGCGTCCGGACACCTGCGGGCGCGGGCGTCGAGGCCGGGCTGGCGCGGAGCCCTGGGACGGGGCCAGCGCACACCCCCTCCCGCTTCCTTAAACACGGCCACGCACAACTTTCCTTAAGGTAGCGCTTGGCAGATCCCAGCTCGCCTGGAAAATGGCCGGCGCTCGGGAGCTTGGCTCTGGATGCAGCAGGGAATGTGTCGGGCTGGCGGCGGAGCCGGGGAGAGCGGCGGGAGGCTCCGGCGCGGTGCCAGCAGCTCTGCGGAGCGGGGTGATGCTCCTGCTGCCTTCATCCCTGCCCACGGAGCTGCTCCTGGCGTGAGGTCCCCCTCCCCAGCCCACTCATCATCCTCTTCTGCCCCCATCACTCAGTTGAACTTACCCGAAAATATCAGTTTTTTCCCCAGAGCCGCAGGTGCCGACACCAAGCTGACTGTCCGGAAAAACCTCGGCAAACTTCTCCAAAGTCCATCCAATCCACCCAGCTGCTCCCTGGCCTTGCTGCCTTTGAAGTACCTCTGACAGGGCTTGTCACAAAACCACTTTTTTTCCTTTTTTTTCTTTTTTTCTTTTTTTTTTTTTTTCACAAGGAAATAAAATGCAAATTGCCATGTCACCGCATTAATGACTGTTGGGTTTAGTGGAGATGTTGTTCTATTTGTATTTGATTTACACACTGTTACAAGTGACTCTTGGTTATCAACCTACAAGAGTTTGATCAAAGCTCTTGGCAGGCACCAGCAGCACAAGTATTGCCACTGGAAAGCCAGCAGAGAAATAATTAAGCCATTTCAACAAGAAATAAGACCCCACTCTTTTTTTTTGGTAAATAATAATAACAAACCACTGAAACAGGGCAAAAGCCCCTGCCTCAGCCACCTAAATTTTAGGCTGGTTGTGGAAAATGTTCATCAAAATCCTAGATGGAAGCAGAGGGGTGGTGGGACACCAGGACACCTCTGCAAGGGCTGGGCCGGGCAGGGGGGGAGATGGGGCCCAGCTCAGGGTGATGACCCCCTGAGGGGGTTTGGAGCCTTTGGGGGATGGAGGAAGCACTGCATTGCACCAGGTGATTGATCAGATTATGGCGATGGAGATTCTCTCTGGGAGAAGATTGTTGCCTGAGGACTTTAACCCCTCTGAGCATTCACTGCTCATCTGCTTGGATAAAATCTACATTCTTCATTCCAAGAGCAGGAGCAGAGAGGCCCTTCTGCCCTGCACAGCCCCTTCCACGTCTTGCAGGTGGCTTTGCACACCCAGATGCGATTAAATTCCATCATTTCAGAAAACAGCATTTCCTCTAAAGCATTCTATTTTGGGACAGCAACTAAGATATTTCTCACCGGGATGGTTTTCTACCCATTTGCAGCAGCCCAGGTGCCCTGCAAACCAGATGGCAGCAGGCATCCTCCAGAACATCTCCCCACCTTTAGCACGGAGGCCCCTGGCCAGGAAGATCTTCAGGGATTTCTCCCTCCCTCCTTAGGACTGTTTGTTTCTTCAGCCAGAGATTAGGATCAAAAGGTTTGTGAAAACGATTCTTCCCACTCGCCAGAGTCAGAGGGAACAGCACAATTAGAAACACTTCAGATGCTTGACCCACGCTCGAGCCTGCAAACAAAAGTTGCAAGGAGAGGCTGATGTTTTCCAGGCCCAATTAGCATAATGTTGTAATTCCCGAGCTCTCGGGCTGCCTGCATCCCTTCGCCCCGGCCGCTCCAGCTCCCTCCTTCTGATCCATCACCATATGCCCGTCTTTTACAGTTCTTTGGTGCGTGATGCTCAGAGAGTGGATAATTAGCTAAATGAATTAATTGACATTCATACTTGTAATTAGCAACCGGTTACAAGCAGCTATTCTCCTTGGGACAGCTAAAATTTCTCCGGGATTGGTGTTAAAACACTGGAAAATCGTTGGGGGTAAATAACGAGGGCCGTGAGTGCTGATGGCGCCCGGCTTCTGCCCGGGCTGTCGGAGCCGCACCGCGGTAAACAAGCCCGTGCAGAAGCGGAGCAGGCTGTGGAACGTGTTGGGTACGCCGCTGCTGCTCGGGAGGAGGAGGAGAACTTTCCGGCTTCGGGAGAAATGCGGCCTCCAGCCGGCGGCTCCCACCCGCTCCCGGCTCACCTTTTGCTCCCCCGCCCGCCCGGGAGCGCGCAGCCGGGCCCCGGCAGCGGAGGCTGCTCGTGCAAAGCCGTGGAAATTGGATGTCGTGAGTGTTAATTAAACCATTAATTACTGCTGAGAGGGGGAGGAAAAGGAAAAAAAAAGTGACCTATTGGTTTTATCGCTTCTCGGAGTAGTTGGGAGGATGAAGTGATCGGGGGTTCGGCGGTGGGCGAAAGGAGCTGCGGCAGGAGGTAGATCTTTGTTGGAATGTAGGTTTTGTCAGATTTTAAGGGGATGCTGGCGGTGGTGCTGATGCAGCCACAGCTAATCCCGGCACCCTGTGAGGCCAGGAGTGGGACTCACAGTAGGGACAGGGATAGTGGAGACTGAGCAGCTCTCCTGTACTGCTGCGGGACACCACAGGGGCTGGGACAGGCTTTCAGGGTGTCCCGAAATGCAGGGATCCCACTCCCACCCACAAGCCCCGACAATCTGCACCCACAGCCCCTGAGAGGAGATGTGCAGGGACCCCACACCCCCAGAATGTAGCAGGGGTGGGTGAGCTGAAGGTCTCTTCTCCCTGGAAAAGGCGCCCCAAAACCTCGACAGCGATGAGAAGAAGGGAGGGCAGGCACCGCCACACAAATGGCTCGTTATGGAAAAGAGGAGAAAAAGTGATATTAATGCACTTTATAAATCAAACTCTCTCCTCTGGCTGCATCAGGAGCTTTGCACCAGCAGGGAGGAGAGCCTGGGCTGGGGGTACAAGGGACACCAGGGAGGGTGAGCTCTCCAAGCACTCAGGGACCAGCGCTGGGGTGCCCTGCCCTGCGCCACCCTCTCATGCTGACAGGCCCTGCCACCCACGGTGGCTGCAGCAGCTCTGGCTGGCACAGAGGCAGTGGCAGAGGGTGACAGGACAGGGTGATAAAGTGGCACCCCACGAGTCTGGGTCTCCCTCAAAGAAGGGCTCTCCCACGGCTCCTGGCATGGGCTCAGGGCTGCATGGCTCTGCCAGGAGTCCTGTTCTTGGCTCCTCCAAGCTATCAAAGCTTTCGATTTCCCTGGCAGCGCCTGGAGTTTAACTGCTGGGGAAAGGGACCAAAAAAAAAGCCAATCTCAGAAGAGAGACAGTGGGAAAGGCTGGGCCAAGGAGCTGTCATGCCACCCCTTCAGCTACTACACACCCCGGTACGTTCTCAAACACACTGCACAAGGCAGCAGAGAGGCTAATTTTTCTTTAGCTGCCGGCAAAAAAAAAAAAAAAAAAAAAATCAATTACAAGGTAACCTATTTTTCAACTCCTCCATTGGTATTTACTTAATTTCAAGGCCGGCTTGCCCACCCTGCCAGGGAGAGGATGAGGGAAACGGAGCTGAGCCAGGCTCGGGCTCGCTGCGGGGTTTAGTTTGGGTTTAATTGAGACACCAAAGCTCAGAGCAAAGAGGGTTTGTTTGAATGGGACAGCAAGTGACATGGGGCAGAGCCCAGCCCTGATGGGATGGGGAGCACCAGGGGTTCCCTGGAGCTTGCAGGGCAGCAGGAAAAGCCCAGGGGGAAGCACGACTGTCTGGAGAAGGTTTGGGAGGTGCTGGTGGCCCATGTGGACAGGGACTGGGGGTCCACGGGGACAGGGATGGCTCCAGGTGTCCGCAAGAGAGGCAGACTCCCAGGGAATCTGTGGGGACAGGAGCACTCAGGGGGTACATGAGGACAGGGCCATCCCAGGACAGTCCACGAGCACTTGGACATCCAGAGGGGTTACACAGACACAGGACAGGACACCGGGGGTACACAGGGACAGAGACACGGGACATTCCTGGACAGAGGGACATAGGATCCCGTGGGTACACAGGGACAGGGACCCCCGGGGGACACACGGACACAGGGGGACACTCAGACACGAAGGGACATACAGATATAGGACACAGGGGGATACACGGACAGGGGAGGACACTTGAACACCAAGGGACACTCGGACATGGGGAGACACACGGACACGGGGGGACACACGGACACGGGGGGACACACGGACACGGGGGGGACACACGGACACGGCGGGGACACAGGGGGACACACGGACACGGGGGGGACACGGACCCGGGGAATACACGGACACGGGAGGACACACGGACACGGGGGATACACGAACACGGGAGGACACACGGACACGGGAGGACACACGGACACAGGGGATACACGGACACGGGGGGGACACACGGACACGGGAGGACACACGGACACGGGGGGACACACGGACACGGGGGGCACACGGAACGGGAGGACACACGGACACGGGAGGACACAGGGGGACACACGGACACGGAGGGACACACGGACACGGGGGGGACACACGGACACGGGGGGACAGCGCGGGTCCGCGCGGTACCGGCGCCGCCGCACGCCGCCAGGGGGCGCCGTTGCTCCGAGCGGTGGCTCCCCCCCGCCCGTGGAGCACTCCGGGATGTAGAGGGGAGGATGCTGATGCTGTGGAGCATTCCCGGGATGCAAGAGTGGGATGCTGATGTTGTGGAGCACTCCCGGGATGCAGGGCTGGGATGCTGATGCTGTGGAGCATTCCCGGGACGCTGATGCTGTGGAACATTCCCGGGATGCAAGAGTGGGATGCTGATGTTGTGGAGCACTCCCGGGATGCAGGGCTGGGATGCTGATGCTGTGGAGCATTCCCGGGATGCTGATGCTGTGGAGCACTCCCGGGATGCAGGGTTGGGACGCTGATGCTGTGGAGCATTCCCGGGATGCAGGGCTGGGACGCTGATGTTGCATTGCTGCAGATATCGATGAGTGCAGCGAGATCCCCGCGATCTGCACCAACGGCGTGTGCATCAACCAGATCGGGAGCTTCCGCTGCGAGTGCCCCATCGGCTTCAGCTACAACAACATCCTGCTCATCTGCGAAGGTACCGCCTCCCCGCGGGAATTCCGCTCCTCCCGCCCCGGGACACGGCCCCGGGACACGGCCCCGGGACACGGCCCCGCCGCCCGCCTTCCCGCTGCCGTGGGGGAGGGGGCGAGCGGGAGGGAGGGCATCGCCTCCACTCGTGCCCGCGGCCGCGGGGGTTCGGGTGCTGGCAGCGCGGGGCTTCGCCTCCGCATCCTGCGCTGCCGGGCGAGGGTGGCACTCGGCCCCGGGTTATGGTGGGGCCGCCCCCCAGGCCTTTATGAATAATGCAGTGTTATTAATGATGCAATTTAATTAATTATGCGCATGCCGCCTCTACCAGCGGATCGCTGCTGCTGCCTACATTAGAAGCCTTTTGCTGGTTCTGCGCGCAGGCCTTGCACCCCGGAGCCTTTAGGGCACCCTTGGGGCACCGGCGATGCTTTGGCCAAGGCCGACCTCCCTCCAACCGCCGGCACAGCTGCGCGGGTAAACAGGAAACCCCAACACCGCAGCTCCCGCCAGACCCAGAAACCCCAGCCCCACGGCAGGCAAATACTCCTGCCCAAAAACATCGGGGGCTCGGCGGGCGAGGGGCCGGGTGGGAGCGGGGATGGCTGGCAGCCCCCCGGCAGCGCTGCCCGCCTGCCTGCGCCGGGTTCATTTGAATGCGAGCCATGCAGAGCGCTCGCCACCGCCACTGAGGTGTGGAAATCTCGCCCAGACGAGGAGGGGGTTCTCCCTGCTCTCAGGTTTAGCGGGGGAAAAAGCCTTATTAGAAGACAGGGAATTTTAGACACCAAATCCAGCCGCTCTCAGTGGCTGCGCGGCGCTCCAGGGAGGCTGTGAAATGGAGGGGTGCAGGGAGTGTGTTGGATGGAAGCCCCTCTCCCGTCCTCCCCATTAGCATCTCCAGCAGTCATCGTGGAGTTTTGGTTTTCCCATGGGAAAAGGGAATACCAGGCTGGCAGCGACATGAAAATAAAACAACCCATAGCTTGGTCAAATTTAAAGTTCAAAATCCCAACTGCCAGCAGCAGTGGTGGGAGGACAGTCCTGCAACAGGCTGGGGTGCAGTGTGCCAGGCAGGAATGCAGCCTGTACAGCCAGGATGGCAGTGGTGTCCATCTGCCAGAGCACACTGCCCACACACCCACTGTGGATAAGGGCCATGTCACTTTGGGGGCTCACGGAGCCTTTAGAGCTGCTGCACCTTTGTAAGTGCCGGGCACAATTAAGGATGAAAATTTTGAAAATGTGTTTATTTTTTACAGGTGATGTTCCAGCAGAATATTCCCAGTAAATTGACAAGCACAGGCTTTCTTCCCAGCTATGGGCACCGTAAAGAGCCCTGGGTAGAAGCTGCCAGGCAGTGTGGACCAACAGTTCAAGGAAGGGGCCAGGAGAAGGGAAGCTGCTCTGGGAGGTCAGGAAAGGCCAGCTAACCACCAAAACTTGGGAGCACTTTGATATCCTGACGAGCCCTGGCGGCAGGGGTTTGAGGGCTCCCAGGAAGTCAGGGATGGGTGCAGAGATGTCGCCAGCCCAGGCCAGAAGCAATAAAGCGCCTGGAGTGATGCAGCAAAACAGGATGGAGTCGCGTGTCGAAATAAATCATCCATGGAGGCAAGGCAAGGAGGAGGAGGAGGTTTGCTGCTCTCAAGCCTCCCTACATCTAACAAAGCCTCAGAAACCCCAGGTGGGCAGCAGGAGCCAGGGCAGGATCCAGCCGGCCGGGCCCCAGCTCTCCCAGAGCGGAGCCGGTCCTGGCCAGGCATCCCGCTACTCCAGCTCTCCCGGGAGCTGGTTTTCCCATCCCTTCCCAGCTCCCGCGGCTTCACCTTGTGGCAGGCAATGCACAGAGCTGCCAGGAGTGATAAAATGGCTGTCCCCCAAATTTATGGAGTTTATCTGTGAATAACTCTTGGAGGTGAAGCGGCCGTTGAGCCGGGGAGGAGGAAGGCTTTACTTCGGGAAAAGCTCTCCCAGGGGCCGTGCAGGGCAGGCAGGAGCCCAGACCCGGCTCCAGGGACCAGCGGAGACGTGCCCCGTGCCCCCCAGCTTGTAGGGCTGGAGCATGGCCGGGGTGAGCTCGCCCCTCGCCCACGCTGGGGGAAGCCAAAGGCTCGTTTCCCATCTGCAGCGTGTTTATTAGGAGCTAAGTCATGAGGAGGCTTTGGCACGTCTCCGTCGCTCCCGCCGAGCGTGTTTAGCACAGCAGAGATCGCTGCTTCTTCCAGCAGCACGTGCATGCCCGGGATTTCCATGCGGGCCAGGCATTGTGCCCCATGCTCTCTTCCCATGCCAATCTTTTCTTCTCCCCCACAAGAAAAGGTTGTATCAGTGAGCTATGGAGCAGCATCCTGATTCCTGGGGAAGCACAGCTGAGGCTGAGCAGGCTGGAGCCTCCCCCTCATACCCCTTCCCCACTCTGCTGCAGTAACATCCATCCTAAGTTTCTGAGCCTCTTCTAATTTTGGAGGCCGTTAGCAAAGCAGGCACTGTTGCAGCCAAACGAGGCTGCCAATGTTTCCTTTAAAAGCTGCTTTCACTCCGAAGGACTCTTCTAGATGGTTTGCTTTTAATAGCAGGCTGCAGGGTGCAACGCCCAGCTCGTGGCCAGGGCTCTCTTTGGAGCAGGAAGGAACTGGATGGCATTGGGAGCAGGACTGGGGACGTGCAGGGAGCCACACACATCCTTCGTGAGCCATGGCAGTGCACACGTGAATCCCTTTCCTGGTTCAGACCAGCAAAGATCCTCACCCCCTTGCAGAGCTGATCCCACTGCAGCCCATTTCCTCCTTTCCCTCGCCAGCTTGTGGGGAAATCTTTATAGCAGAGGTGGACAGATACAGCTCCTAACCATGGTGATATCTCAGAGGAGAAGGAAAGGCCAGAGGAGCCATGGAGAAGCAGGAGGCAGTGAGGTCAGCGCACTGGTAGGTGTGAGTGCTTTGCAAAACCCAGTTGCTGCTTCAGTACAACCAGATTCAGGAAAATGAAGCTGAAGTGTGAAAAATGAAAGTGAAAAGATAGGAACCAACCCACGGCTATTTATTCTAAAAATACTGACCTAAATACTTAAGCGCACATATAAAAGTAGTTGTCTTTGCTGATTTCCTTTATGAGAGTCTCCTGGTTTGGTTATTATTTCACTCAGAAACCAGAAGATGAGGATTTCTGGAGACTGTGTTCTAACCTGGCGCTCCAGAAGTCTTTTGCCCAAAGCTGTGTGCCCAAATGTCGTCTGAAAGCCCAGCTTTGAAATTCATTCATTAAGCTAACGAGGCCCTGTGGCAAGCAGCCCTCACCTCCGCTGATCAGAATAGGAAAGGTTTTGGCAGGGTCTCGTGCAATGGCTCTCGTGTTTCTCCGTGGGTGGGATGATGGCAGTGGCCATGGGCATGCTGTAAGCATGGCAAAGCCCCCAGAAGACATTTGGGAGCAGAGGGAGGCACTGGGGCAGTGGTCTTGGCACAAGGCATCCCTCAGCTGGTGGCATTGGCAGAGCTGGGCTGCAGTTCCCATCTGGGCTGTTGTACACATCTGGGCTGGGGTTCACATCTGGGCTGTTGTTCCCCTGGGCTGTTGTTGAAGGCAGTCACCAGCCTCTGCCCCCTCCCCACTCATCTGGCAGCAACCAGGGCCAGGATGTGGGGAGGCTGTGGGCAGCCTAAGTACTGAGCTGGCTTAGTGCAAAACTCCCTGGGACGAGTGGCACGACACGGCCGGCACAGCGGGGCCATCCTGCAGTGCACCTATCCTGCAGGCAACCCTCTAACTTTCCAAAAATACATCCCTGGAGGTGTCTGGGCCAAGCAGTGGGGTGGATGGTGAGGGAAGGCCAGGTGCAGGAGCGCAGGCAGTGCAGGGGGATGGACCCCTGCACGATCACAGCCCCGGTGCGGCACCGTGACCTGCTCTGCACGACCTTCGCGGGGAAGATTATGAAAGTGCATTATGTGTGGAGGCAAAACGGATGGAGGAGCGGGCAGGAGTGCTGGGTCAGCAAGTCGTGCAGGCTGGATGAGCAGTGAGTGCTCAGAGGGAGAAGGAAGACACCACGCTGAAAACAGTAAAGGTAAAATCCGTGGGGGGGAGGTGGCTTCCTGCCTGAAGGTCTCAGGAGGGAGACCCAGTCACAGCATTTCCATAGGACAAAATGAAGGTGCAAGCCAGGAGAACATGAGCTTGATAAAATGGGTTGGTTTGGGGTTTTTTCAGTTAGAAAAAGTGCTGTGTGGGAGCAGGAAAGGGCTCCCTTTGGAATGTGGTCTATGGCCTGGGGGTGAGTCTGTTCCATACAGTGTTCTGCAGAGCAGGGGATGGATGAGCACCAGCCAGGTCTCCTCACTGCCTGCTGGGAAGCAAGGTGGCCATGCATGGCTGGGAGTATGAGCAGAGCCAGAGCAAGCCTTCCAAGCAGGAAGAGCTGGGTTTGAAACCTTGGAGGATGCTGCAGAGGCGAGCGTCCCTGAGGACACTGGCTCCAATGGCAGTCTGCTGACTGGAAAGCCTTTCCTATAGCCCTGAGGTCCCCCTTCCTCCCACAAAACTCCCAGGAGCGATGGAGGAAACCCTCGTGGGCAGCAGAGCCAGTTGGACCACAGTTCACCCTGCAGCAGCTTTTTACCTAAAATAAGGCTGCTAAAATAAGTACCCAAACTGTCACTGCGCTCGCAGCAGATTTACAGCTCCATGCTCGCACCTGGCACTGGTCCACCCTGCTGTGGGAGCACCCACGGGGCCAGTGGCAGCAGGGGGAAGGTCTGCTGCAAAACCCAAGGTCACCTTCTGTCAGAGGTGCTCTGGCCCCGTTGCAGGGCTGGAGGGGGTGGCTGGCTCAGGGCACTGCTGGCGGCACATATCAGGCGGAGACAGATGGAAGAGGTGACAGATAAGGGACTCAGCCTGGAGAAGAAACAGGAGAGATAGGACCCAAAGGCTCTGCCCCGCAGAGAGAGGAGGCTCAAAACCAGACCCAGCAGAGCTGGATTTAGATCCCGTAATGCCGGCTGGGCGCCTGTTCCCTGCCCAAACCCCTCCTTGCCGAGGGCAGGGGGGTAAGGAAACCATTGGTGTTGAACTGCAGATCTTAGGTGGTGCAGTGGGGCTTCTGCCTGGCTGCCAAGGCAGCTGAAAACTGCTGCTGCTCTGGAGAGACTACAACCCTTCACTTGAGAACGGTTGGCATTGGGCACAGCTTGGAGGCTGTCCTGTGGGGTGGCTGAGAAAACTCCAAGATGGGCACCATCCCATCATCTGTAGGGTCTGCAGGCACACACAGCTCTGCTGGGACCCCCTGGGAGGGTTCCTGCTATGCCATTGCCATAGGAGACTGACAGGCAGCACTTATATGTGACCTCACTTCATGCCAGTGCCCTGCTTGGCCCCACACAGCAGCCACCAGAGCTCAGCCACAGGGAAGGAGCAGGGTCAGACACAGACAGCACCGCACAGGGATCGCCGGCTGGGCGCCTGTTCCCTGCCTAAACCCCTCCTTGCCCAGGGCAGGGGGGTGAGGAAACCATTGGTGTTGAACTGCAGATCTTAGGTGGTGCAGTGGGGCTTCTGCCTGGCTGCCAAGGCAGCTGAAAACTGCTGCTGCTCTGGAGAGACTACAACCCTTCACTTGAGAACGGTTGGCATTGGGCACAGCTTGGAGGCTGTCCTGTGGGGTGGCTGAGAAAACTCCAAGATGGGCACCATCCCATCATCTGTAGGGTCTGCAGGCACACACAGCTCTGCTGGGACCCCCTGGGAGGGTTCCTGCTATGCCATTGCCATAGGAGACTGACAGGCAGCAGTTATATGTGACCTCACTTCATGCCAGTGCCCTGCTTGGCCCCAC
Organism: Onychostruthus taczanowskii; assembly: GCF_017590055.1. NCBI lineage: Eukaryota > Metazoa > Chordata > Aves > Passeriformes > Passeridae > Onychostruthus > Onychostruthus taczanowskii. Next base: position 3,638,388 of record NW_024504786.1, read on the forward strand.
ACAGCAGCCACCAGAGCTCAGCCACAGGGAAGGAGCAGGGTCAGACACAGACAGCACCGCACAGGGATGTCAGCAGCACTGCTGGGAGCCAGGCTGGGGCTGTCATTTTGCAGGACCACAGTCCCTGCAAGCTGGTTTGCGTGGGGAGAGGTATTTCATTGCAAAATGTCCCTTGCCGGGAGATGCAGGCTAGTGGCAAAGGAGATGGGAACAAGGAGAACCAGACTTGCCCAGGGCAGCTGGCACTGGCAAGAGGTGAGCAGAGGTGACACTTTGTCAGGGTAACCAGGGTCTGACATTTGGGTTTTGCCTTTGCCCCGTTCCTCAGGAGTCAAACCACAAGCGTGAGTTTGGGGCTTACAAGTTGTCCGTGCTCCTCAGACAGGGAAGTCCTCCTCAGCTTTACCTCTGTCTCTTTCTCCCTTTGTGCCTTCTGCCTCTGTTTGTCTCCCCTGCAATGACAGGAACCCACAGAGTAAAGATCCAGGAGCGCCAGCTGTGGGAATGCAGCATGGTTTCCCAGCTTTCCCTGGGGAAAACCCAGGAGCCGTGTCCCACATGGGTGCTCCTGCTCGGCACTTTGCAGTGCCTGCCTGCAGCCGAGGTTAGCGCAGGAATTGCGGGTGAGGAATTGGAGCTGCCACGCAGGGAGCTGCTGGGGAATAGCTGCCACGCTTTACATTCACAGCCCATCTATTTTGCAATAACTTCACCATGATGTTCCCACATAGACAAGCCTAAGCTAGCATAGATAATGAAATGGGTTAAAGGAGACAGGCGGAGGGAGAGGAGAGGAGCCAGCAACTGGTAGTAAATCAGGGAGAGAACAGGGTTACTTTAAATTCAAGGTCTTGGTGGCAGGGCAAGTTTGGTTTGTGCCAAGAGGCACGGGGTTCAGAGGATGAGACGCTGTTGGGGAAGACAACAGTGTCTTCTTGGTGGGGCCACCAGCTTGTGTCCCCCATCAAACCCCACCCTGCTCCTGTCATTCCCCCATGCCTGCCCCATGGGCGTCACTGGGATTAAGCACAGCCAAGGGCACCCATCCTGGCTGCTAAAGGGTGGTGATAGGATCCTGGCAGGGCAGGCAGTGGGCTCTGCTCTTCAGGGGGAAGGTCCTGCAGGCCTGCATGAGCTCTTGGTCAGGGCCTGGGGAGACCCAACCACTGAGACTCCCCCACCTTTGGCACGGGCTTCGAGGCAGTCCAAACAAGCTAATTAAATCCTGCTCTGCTTAATCAGAGCCATTGAGCACCAGTCAGAAGAAATTAATCCCGTGTTTTATTAGATGCTGTTTGAAGTCGTGTTTGGCACCTCGTCCTCAGTTCTCATCTCCTTCTGGGGAAGGAAGAAGGACATCTGTGGGGAAGAGCGAGGGTGCAGCAGATGGCAGCGGGGATGATTCAGGGGCTCGAGGAAGGAGCTGCGGCTCCAGCGGCATCCCTGGGTGGGGGGGGAACAAGACACCTCTCCCTGCATCCCACAGCCTACCCCTCCCCACAGCTGAGAGTCTGTGAGCCAGGCAGGCATCCCAAAAATACATGTTCCTCCGCATTGCATGCTAATGGCTCTGCTCGAGAGGTCCCACCGCAATTAAAGCACAAGGAGCATTAATATGCAACATGGAGAGGCCACTCTTCCCACAGCTACTCCCTCCCAAACCTGTCCTTCCTGCTACACATCCCTGCCCACTGGGAGCCTGCCCACGGGGATCCCACAGCAGTCCCAGCGGAGCCGCTGGCAGTGTGCAGTAAATTTGAGCCTTGCCTTTGCTGTGCCCAGGGGATGCTGTCTTTTCCCCCTGGCACCTCCTCCTGCCTTCGGGCTCAGCGGAGCAGGATCTGTTGGGTACCCACCAGGCAGGTGCCATGCAACGCAGACCTGGCATGGGGGACAACCCTGACAGCTGGGAGAAATCCACAGGCTGGTGTTTAAACAACCAGCTGGGTGATGGTTTGGGGTTTTTAATGACTTCTGGTGCCTTAATTGCTGCAACCCAAGAAAAACTCCTGATGAAGAGAAAGTCTGGCCAAAGTAAGGTAGCCCACAAGTTGCCCTCCACACCTTGGGAGCGCTTGGTAGCCTTGGTACATCCTCCTGCAACTCGGCTGGATGAAGCTGCTGGCTTTGGGTGTGGGGATTTATTTTTTCCTAAATTTCCTGTCATAACTTGCGTTAAAACTTTGCAGAGCCACTTAATTGCGTTCTGCGGTGGTGATGATATGAAATTAGTCTCCCTTCTGATCTTTACCTAAATTGGTCCAAAGCACCAGCTTATAATTTGCTCTAATCATCGGGTCGCGGAAGATGCGAAGGCAGGGCCGGTGCCCGGTGAATTCACACGGGATGGGAGTTTCCGCCCTTGCCGTGCCGAGGTTTGGCAGCCGGCAGATCGGGCTCTGCCACCCTGGGATGGCAAAATTGATAATTTCTTTTTTTTGTGCCGCTTTGGGAAGTTTTTCATCAACTGCTCTTGGCTGTTTCCTCTAGAAAAAGCTGGGAACTGCAGCTGTCCGGAAGAGAGGAGGGAAAGCTGAGGTGGTTTCCTGTCTCCCTTCTCAGCCTGCTCTCTCCTCTGAGCATCTTGGAAACATCCTCCACTCCTGTCTGGAGACCTGGAACCAGACTGCTGAAGGCACCTGGAGAGGAAGGAATCCTGTCTCCCATCTCACTTCCCTGGGCTTGTTTCACATCCCAAACTACTCCAGGGGTTGGGGAGAGGAAGTGGTTGGGTTTTGTGTACTCACCTATCAGAGAAAATCATAGAGTTTCAAGAAAACAAGCTCCCGATGAACAGGAGCAGGGCAGGGCAATATTCTGGGCACAGAGAGGCCCTTTTGCTGCCGAGGGCACAACGCCCATCATTCCAGTGGCATTAGTGCTTTCCACCTCCACACAGGAGGTACAGGATATCACGGTATTATTTTTAACCAGGGATATTTAGTGAACTTCTCACGTGCTGCTGGAGGGTCAGATTTATCCCATAGCCTCAGTCCCAGGGGACACTCCCAGTTATTTTTGAACCCATCAGAGCAGCAGAGGAGCAGAGGGATGTGAAGGCTCAGGAGACACAGAGTCTGGGGTTTGTCTGGTCTGTGCCGCAGAAGCGTGCGTGGAGCAGAGCCCCTCAAGCCTGCCTTGTCATCACCGCTGTGACCCTGGCCCCCACCATAAAACCCAAAACTTGGGCGAAGCCCCAGGTTTTCCTTTTCTTCTGAGACGATCTTGGACGCCCCCAAGTTTTGATCCTTTTCGACCTACCGCATTGCAAGACTTTTTTTCTTCTCCCCCCCCCCCACCCCCCCAGTTCAATTTAAACCTCAATTTAACCTGTGAACGAGTTCGGCCCTGCTCGGGCAGGTCCCGATGGCCGTGAACATTCCCACGGGCGCCGCAGCGCTGCCGCCGCCGCGGGAGTGCCGCCCCCGCCCCGCGGCTCCGCACGCCGCCGCCCCGAGCCCGCCGGCCCTCGCACGGAGCGCACGGCCCCGTCACACCCGACATCCCCCGTGGTTTACGGTAACCTCCCCGTTCCAGCAGCGGCTAACTCATCACACAACCCCAAGCAAGGCGCAGCCGCCGGCCCGGCTGCGTTTTGTTCAGCCAGTCACTTCGGAGGCGGAGGTGAGGCCAGGGCAGGGGGAAGGAGCTGCTTGAAGCCCTTATTCTTGTGCTGCTCCACCATCAGTCCCCGCGGGCACTGCCACCCGAGGCCGGCACCGGTGGTTACTTTGGTTCTGCAGAAACAGATGTTGGTGGGGTGAGGGACGCAAAGCCCTGACTTTTAAAACTAGAGGTGCGCTGGGACACAGCGTGGCCTTGCCCGAGCCCCCGGAGACAGGCAGAAGGGCTCCCCACAGCCCACCCTGCGCGACCCCCGCCCGGCCCGCAGGGGGTGGCTTTCCCCGCGTGTTTTTAAAGGCAGCGAAGCGAGCAACACCCGTGACTGGAGCTGGCAGCCAGGACACGCTGGCCCCGGGCTGCACTCAGGGCTCCGCGCAGCCGGGCGCGCCTGGCCCCGGGGTGACCGCCGGCAGCGCGGGGCTGGGGTGCGCGGCGCCGGGCGTGACCCGGTCCGGAGGAGAAGGCGGCGTGCCCAGCCCCCGGCCGCCTCCCTTCTTCCTTCTCTGTGTCCCTGCCTCCCGCCGGGTCCGTCCCGCCCGGCGCCGCGGAGCGGCAGCGCCCGCCCGACCGCACCGCCGCTCCCCGCGCCCCCCCGACGGGCGGTTTCAAGTCCCCCCTTCCGAGGTCTCCGCGGCGCCGGCCAATCAGCGCGCGCTGCGCGCCGGGGCTCACCCGGCGCTCCCTCGGCGGCGGGCGCAGCGGCTCCGGCGGCAGCGGCGGCTCTCGGCGGCCGCCCCCCTCCTCCTCGGCGCGGACCATGTTCGCCAAAGGGAAGGGCTCGGCGGTGCCCTCGGACGGGCAGGCGCGGGAGAAGTAAGAGCAGCGGCAGCGGAGGGGGGAGCGGGGCGGCGGTGGCGGCGGCGGGCGGCTTTGTGCGGGGCGGGAGCGGGGCGCCTCTTCCTCCTCCGACCCGGCGCTCGGCTGTTGCAGGCTGGCGCTGTACGTCTACGAGTACCTGCTGCACGTCGGCGCCCAGAAGTCTGCGCAGACCTTCCTGTCCGAGGTGAGCCCCGCCGCCCCCCGCGCCCTTTGTGCGCCGCCGCACGCCCGCCCTCCATCTTGCGCGGGGCGGCGGCGGCGCCGGGGGAGAACATCACGCTGGGCGAGCCCCCCGGCTTCCTGCACTCCTGGTGGTGGTAAGTGCGGGGGTGTCCCGTCGCGGGTGGGAGCAGCCCCCGGGGGTGGGGGGGGTGCGCGCCGGTGGCGCGGGGCCCCCACGGGGTACAGCCCCGGTAGTGGCGTGAGTCAGCAGCGGCGGCGAGCCCCGAACCGCCCCGGCTCCCGCTCCCCGCGGGCGTCGAGGCGCGGCGGAGCCACCCCCGGCCCCGCGGGAGCGGCGGGCAGGGCTCCCGCTGGAGAGCTGCCGGGCCGGCCGCAGGCACCGGGCTGTGCCGGTGCCACTGGGGCGCCCAGGGGAGCCGGGCTGGGCGGCTGCGAGGCTGGGAGAAGTCCCTGAAGTCGCACGGGGGTTGTCCCTTCGAGGTGTTGCCTCTTAAAGGCTACTTTTGCTTCCTGAAGCAGCCAGCTTCCCCACTCCTGACGGTCAGGTCCGGGTTGTGTAAAGCTGGGATGCACAGCTGGATCCAGCTGTGGTCCCAGCCGCTCACCTGCGCTGACCTGGCTGCCCGATCCCTGATGAGTAACTGCTCTTCTCCCGTCTCTCCCTGCCGTGCAGCGTGTTTTGGGACCTGTACTGCGCAGCTCCCGAAAGGCGAGACACTTGTGAACATTCGAGTGAAGCCAAAGCCTTTCATGACTACGTGAGTAACAAGTTTCTAATCCTCGCGGTAATTACGGCGTTGGGGAGCTCCGGCGCACCAAGAGCCAACCTAACGTAACCGACTGGCAAAAAGCGTGGGGTTTTTTTAAACCAGCAATGTTCTGATTTGACTGAACAGTATTTCATAATGTTGCAATTATGTAAATGAGCTCAGATACTTATCTTAAGCACTTAAAGGCATTCGGGCTAGTGGTAGAATTAAGAAGTTTTGCATAGCAGTGGACAACAAAGCGTTTATAGAGGGTCCATGGCAAGATATTTCATGCTGAGGACACTGTGGTGGTGAGATGTTTCATGCTGAGGGCACCTTGCAGGATGGGTGGGGGTTGGATTTTGGTGGGGAGGAGAAGGGGGAATTCCCCAAACCGCTGTTGAATGCCCCAGTTAATAAATACCTCCCTGCCTTTGGCAAGGCTGGGGGCTTCCTTGGTTTCCTGAGTCCTCCCTTGATCCCAGCAAGGGAGAGGTGTTGTCTTGTTGAAGCTGCTGTTGCAGACCCCCCTTGGTTGGTCGTTGTGCATCTTTGGCTCTCCATGGTTTGGGTTGCTCTCTGCAGTGGTGGCAGCATGGCCCAGGGATGGATGATGCTTTTGGGGTGGCGTGCTTGAGTCTGAGGTGTCTCCCAAAGAGCCCCTCTTGGCAAGGGTGCATGGCACATCTGCCCCACAGGTGATGGGTGGGCTGCCCGCTCCCGTCCCGCGCTCGGTGCCCGCATCCGCAGCGTTGGGAGGAATTTGCATCAAAGGATTAGTCACCTGGCTGCGGGCTTGGACCCCAGTCAAGTGCCTTTAAACCTTGTAGCAGGAGCTGGTTTTGTCTGCTCCGGGGAGACTATGGTATGGAAACCATTTTTCCTCCCTTCCCAAGTTTCTCGTTGCCTGGACATGCCTGGCTCGGGATGTGTGAGGGTTTGCTGGCGAGCGTCTCGGGGACCTCGGTGGCGCTCTCACGCTCTGGCACTGGACACAGCGGTGGCCCTGGGGCACGGGCAGTGCCAGAGAGGCTGGGCTGGCTGCTGAGCTGCCTCTTGTCTCTTCCCACCCCGCTGGGTCTTGGGAGAAGCGTGTCTGGGTATTTGCTAGGTGGAGTTTGTCTGTCTGTCTGTCCATCCCTGCGGCCGCTGTCTGCATTGCTTGTTTTCGCTGGGTCGGATTAAGATGGTGAACTCCTGAACCGAGGGTCAGAGCTGATAACCAGCAGCACGTCTAGCAGTTGTTGGGTTCTCTCGCTTCCTGGATGTTTTGGGGCAAAATTGCAGGGGTTTTGGGAGCCCAGATGGGACAGTGGGCTCATCAGGAGCAAGGCAAAGGTAAATCTTTGGGCAGCAGAACCACAGGTGAAGATGACATTAGCAGGCAAGACCTGGTAATGCTCCATCCACAGCAGCCTACTCATCGTGTCTGAGGATTTAGTGTATTTAGAGAAATTAATCTTTTTTTAGCTTGGTAATAATTCTAACAATAGGCCTGAGTGCATTAGATGATTCACATAAACTTCTTTAATACATGTCGCTTTAAGCTTACAGTAAATAGACACAATCCTGATTGTTTTTAATTCTCAGTGTAATGCAGTTTTCTAACAGCCCCAAGTGCTTTACCTTTTGGGTAACTCCTAAGATTTTCACTCCCCTGTGCTTTGGCTTAGTGGCACTGGGTTGGTTTCCCCAGGCACGTTTTGGCCCCAAGACAGGGCTTGTGCTTCTCCGTGGCACGGCTGCTGACGGATGCTCACGGTACAGTCCCTCTCTGAGGAATGGTGTTTTCCTGGCACAGCGTGTACTTTACAGGGCGAGGGACCTACCTGGCCAAAACTTAAATATTGACCAAAGAACCGAACGATAACCGTGGCAGTGTGAATAGAGCCTTGTTTCTCTCCAGCTTCCGGGCAGGCTGCTGGTGCTGGTGAGCGTGGTGGGCAGTGTCAAACAGCAAACCCAGCCACCCATCAGCAGTGCATGGCAGCTAAAACTGGATATGAGCCCCAAATGGGGCTGGATCACTGAGTCATGAATTGCTTCATGTGGTGGTTGTGGTTAAAAATATCCCAATCTAAGTCTTGCCCCAGGTTGGTAGAGCATTGTATTTACACTTGGCCAGCAATGGGCAAACTCTGTGTGTCCTGCTTGGTGTTTTCCCAAAATATGGTGTGTGTTAACTCTGATAATGTGCTACTGTAAGGACAGAAAGGGGATGCTTTGGGATCCTGGCGTGTCACTTTCCCAGAGCCAGCACTGGAGAGGTACTTGCCTGGGACACAATCCTTTTGGGAAGGGGGAGCAGGTCTCCTCATTGTAGCAGGGTGGGATTTTCCACTTTATTTTCCAGCATAACTGTATGAAAACTGTTAGGAGTTGTAGTGGAGTGGGATTTGCATGGTGTGTCATTTCCACTTTATTTTCCAGCATAACTGTATGAAAACTGTTAGGAGCAGCAGGAGCAAATTGCTGATTTCCCCTCCAGTTTTGAGTGTTTAAATCTTAAGTGAGAAATTAAAGTAAGGAAGGAAATTAAGAAAGTAAGGAGAAATCCCTCCACTCTTTTTTGAGGGGACGCTTGAAAACTGTGGAGTCTTGTGAGTGCTTGGAAGTATTGCTTTTTACCTTTCCCATAAGGTTTTTCTCCCAAGCTGGGACAAAAGCCTGCTGGGACTTTGTAGAAAGGTGCTTGTTGGGAGAAGAGTGATGGGAATGGGGATTCACCTGGCACAGGCAGGAGGAATGCTGCTCCGCTCTACCCTTCCATCTCTGGCAGGTCTGTGTCTGTTAACACAGACACTGAGTTGTGTTGGTTGGAGGGTTGTTCGTCACCCTCTTCCACCTGTATCCAAAGATTTTATCCAAGCTAACAACCCCAGGAGCGCCAGCTCCTCAAACTCAACCCGTGGCCATCGATTTAGGTTCCTCCGAGCCCCGTGGCGAGCAGGCCGGCGTTCCGGCGCGCTCCCGGAGCCGGCGAGCGTGCGAGGGGATCGCCCGTCATGACAGGGAATTTCAGCCGCCGCGTTATCTGGGAATTGGCCGATGGCTGGTCGCAGTTGAGCATTTCAACGCCGTGAAAGCCAATACAATTTGAGTTAGCGGTGATGACTGCCAGTTTAAATACCGCAGTGAATTTCTGTCAAAGAGCTAATACACAGAAAGGGGAATTGCAGAAAACTTGATCACCAGAACCACTTCAGTCGATTTTGGCCTCGAGCTACAGAAAATGAACTTAAATCTAGTTGACTGTTGCTACATACTTTTTTTGTGGTATTGCTCTGCCTGCACAGCCAGCTCATGTCAAACATGCAGGAGAGAAAACTCGGAGTAGCCTTTAGCTGATGAAGACTTTGACTTCATCATGCCCTCTCTCTGTTTCCCCCAGTTTCCTCCTGAGAAGGACCTGCACTTGGGAGCATTTGAAATGCTGTTTTCTTTGCAGCACAAGATCTGCGTAGCTGTGGCTTCAACTTGCCATTAACGCAAAGCATTGATTTATTTGTTTTTGTTTTTAACTTTGGAAAGCTGCTGCAGTTCTTTATAACTTGGGTCTGGAAAGATGTCTGCAGCAGTGGGGGTGGTTGCTGCTGGAGGTGCAGTGGTTGGTCTGGGGAAAGATGGTATGTTTGGGGCTCCTGTCCTTCTGTCTTGGTTGGGGACAACCAACCTTTGGGGCTTCTGCTTTTTATATGAAACAGAGAGATCTGTTTCATATAAAAAATATGAGAGAGATCTCAGGGGGTTCTGAGGCGGATGGATGGATGGATGGATGGATGGATGGATGGATGGATGGATGGATGGATGGAGAATTCAGGCTTGCTGGAGTTAGTGTGCTGGGTAGAAACTAGGTGAAGCCCAAGAGGCTTTGGTCTGCTGGCTGTACAGACTGGGGGTGTCCCAGGGATGGTTCTTTTATGTTGAATCTGCCAATCATGCCCCATCCAGGTGTGGGACAGGCACCCCATCCCAGGATCACTGCCTGGGTATTCTTGGGCTGCTGGGAGCATTTCCTTGTCACAGCACCATCTGCTCCCTAGGGTTTGTGTGGCCAACTCCTGGTATGGTGCACTGGCAGGTGACATGGCCTTGTGGGACCCCTGGAAAGGGATGCTCTTCATGGATAAAGGGTTTGGTGTGACTGTCTCCTCTGTCCTGCCAGGCTCTCTTGTTCCAGGACCAGTGAAGGTTGCAAGGCCTTGTTCAAGGCACTCATGGCTGTGAGGGTGGGACCAGCAGCTGTGAGAGTGTTGATCCATGAGTACTTCTGTGGTGGTGGTGGTGATGGTCCATGAGAGCTTCTCCTGTTGTGTGCAGCCAGTGTTGTGGAGGAGAAGAGCTGCTTTTGGGGCAGGTTTAGTGCAACACAGGGACAGGGGTTGGGAACAGCTTTGTGTGGTCCCTGTGAGCCCCCACAGGCATTGCCTGAGCCCTGGGCATGTGGCTCAGTGGTGGCACACACAGCTCTGTCCTGTTTCCATGTGGGACTGTGCTCCATCTGGGCTCCATCCAGCTCCGCTCTGCAGGGACAGGGTTCCCTGGTAGGTAACCGGAGAGAGGAGTTTCCTTCAGGAGTGGCAGCTTGCCAGGAGCAGCTGCAGAACTCCACATCACTTCACAAAAAAAAAAAAATTGCAACAAAAATAAATAAATCCAGATATTCCCTCTCCTGGCAGTGCTGGGCTCGGCCTTCCCTCCTAGTTCAGGGTACTGGTGAGCCTGGGTGTCCTTTAAAGCCTGCTCTTGCAGGAGTACAATGCAAGGGTGGATTAGTTTAATATTATATTTTAAACAACATTGGCTGTCATGACAGAGCAGCCTCGGCTTCCACACTTCCTGCTGCCCAGCAGCAGGACCAGGGCATTGCAGAGCAGCACCTTTCCACGGGTGATGCTCATGGAGAAGGCTCCATTGTGAAACCGGAGGTCAGAGCCCAGAGCTTATGTCTTAGTCTTTGACTGGGGAGCCTAAATATTTATCCTGTTCTGTCCCTAATGAAAACAAATTGTCAACAGTTGTTCAGTAACTGACTAAATTAAAATCTGTAATTAGTCAATTAGATTAAAGAGTTGGCACAACCTGATTGTATCATGCTGGTTAGGTTATTAAGAGAAAGGGTGTGATTTTTAATTACTGAATGCTAATTTTGACGGTTTCAAATAGAAACAGACGTTCCCCCCCTCCACCCCACCCCGAGTGCCTCTGCAAAAGTAAGGCAGGGGATGGGTTTTATATCAACAAATGGTGCGAACACGCAAAGTTTCTCTGGCTCCGGTCCGGGAGGGGGTTCTCCAAAAAAGCCGGGAGCAAGACGGGAGAAGAGGAAGGATTTCTTCCATCCTGCCCGAGGATGGGAGGTCAGGTGGGGGTCTGTGCCATGGCTGGGTGCTGGGGTCTGGCTGCTGCCATGGAGGTGCTGCCCCATTGCCCATCCCGGCGTGTGCGTGTCCGCGTGCCTTGCACCAGTGCAGCGGCTGAGCCAGACTGGAGTATCTTTTCCTTTCCCTGTTTTTCTTCTTTTTTTTTTTTTTTTTTTTTTACCTTTTTAATCCCCCTCCCCCCTGGGGGGGGCCAGCTTCCAGGGGCAGGGA
>NW_024504786.1:3649558-3766303 GCF_017590055.1 Onychostruthus taczanowskii
CCACTGGAGGGGCTGGGCCAAAACGGGGTTTTTTTTCCTTTCCCTTTTTTTTTTTTTTTTTTTTTTTTTTTTTTATGATACCTTTTTAATCCCCCTCCCCCCTGAGAGGGGCCAGCTTCCAGTGGCAGGCAAAGCCCGCAGCGGGGAGGAGGAGGAGGAGGAGGAAGGCCTTGCGTGGCGAGCGCGGCAGCCCAGCGCCATCCCATTGTTTGCCCCGGCGGCCACGTGGGCGAGCGCGGTGAGGCCGGCGAGGGGACCCGCGGGGGGAGCGCCTGCCCCCGGCAGATGCTGGGCTCCGGGCGAGCACAAAGCTCGCAGCCCTGCCCTCCCCACCCTCCGAGGGTCCCTTCGCAGGAACAAAGAGGGCGAGGGGCCACCGTGCCAAGCCGTGCCGTGCCGGGAAGCCGTGGCCGGCACGGGCGCTCCTGTCCGGCGGCGGGCGGTGGGGAGGCGTTGGGTCGGGACGCCGTCTGTTGGGTACGAGTGGGACTTTCCTGTCCTCCTGATCATTTCCTTCCTTACCTTGGAAACTTGGATTTTCTCCTACCTTTTGTTCCCTATTTTTCTCTTGTAAAGCTGTCCCTGGTTCTATTGGAAACAGCTGCCAGAGCTGGTCCTGGGGAGCGGGCGGGGGGCTCTGGCTGTTCCTGCTCTCTTGCCGCTCACGCCCCCGCGGCAGAGCTGGCACCGCCGAAATGGCACCCGGCTGTGCGGAGCCCCCGCTGCTGGGGGTGCTCCTGGGGGAGCTGCTGCGGCCACCTTTGCTCCTGGTTTTCCTTCGGAACAGAGGGCATGGCAGAGGGATGGCAGAGATGCAGCACCCAGAGCATCTCATGTCCAGCCTGGCTGGTACTGGGATCTGCCCTGTGCCTTGTGTCCAGCCTGGCTGGTGCTGGGATCTGACCTGTGCCTTGTGTCCAGCCTGGCTGGTGCTGGATCTGACCTGTGCCTTGTGTCCAGCCTGGCTGGTACTGGGATCTGACCTGTGCCCTTTGTCCAGCCTGGCTGGTGCTGGATCTGACCTGTGCCCTTTGTCCAGCCTGGCTGGTGCTGGATCTGACCTGTGCCTGGTGTCCAGCCTGGCTAGCACTGGGATCTGCTCTGCCCTGCTTGCAGGACACAGTCTGGGCTGGATATCCTTGAGCATCCTGTGTCCTCCTTGCCAGCATCCCACTCGTGGCTCAGAGAGGCTCCCTGACTTCTGCTGACGCTTCTGCTCAGCCCACAGGCACATTTCTCCCTGTTTCCCAGAATCTTCTCCCTCCAAGTCCTCACCCTGCAGATCCCTGGGGGGACACCCAGGGCTGGGGTCTCAGTGGAGCAGAAACGGTGCTTTCCTCCAGGCTGGCAGGGAGCAAAAATTGCAGTGTCTGCAAGTAAACAAATAACCTCACCTCTGCCTAGGTTTGGAGTTTAGGGTTTCTTTGGTCTCTCAAAACTCCTGGTTGTGGCCACAAGTGCCAGGAGCTAAGTGCAAAGCTACAGCTGTGCAGTCAATGGGGGATTTCCAAAATAGGGGATAGTTTCTGGGTGCTGCTTGCCTGTGTGTGATGGAACCCCACTGCCCAGCCATCCACCCACTGCCACCTCCTCTCGTCCCCAGAGCAGTGACACCAGTCTCCTGTGCCAGTCAGGGCAAGAGGGGCACCTGGGTGGCTTGGGCAAGATTTGGGTTTGGATGGGGGTACAGCTCTGTGTGGCAAGACCAGCTTTTCTTTTGTGTTGAGTTTGTGCATTTAATGAATATATTTTTTTTCCTTTGATATGAGGAGAAACGCTCATTCTCCTGCCTGAGCTTAATGTGGCATGCATGGTGACTGTTAGTATCAAAATTAAGCAGGAAAAAAATGTATACATATGCCATTACATCTGTGGAATATGCACTTTAAGATGTACATGTGGATAGAGACAGAGGGGCGTGTGCCTGTGTGTTTTGGAGTGGTGAGACAGAGCAGTGCTTTGTGCCTGGCCATCCAGTGCCCTCCCACTTGCCTTACTCTTCCTCCTCATGGCCTTTGCCACCACCACCAGTGGTTTTTAGCAAGGTGATTTCCACCTCTGTGTTCCCCAGGCTGGGTGGGAGCCTGTGGGGTCGGTTGGTCTGTCTGTCTGTCTGTCCATGTGCGAGGCTGTGCCTGCTGCCTTAAGATAAAGTCCAAAGGAAGACCTCTGGCTGTTTCTTGAGCTAACATTTTCTTTTTAATTTTTTTTTCCTTAATGTTTCTGCATCAACCCTTGAACATTTGATCTGGTGCCTCTCCTCCTGGGGTGCGGCAGCTTTCTGTAGTGAAAATGAGCTCTCACTACCCCTCCTGCCTGCCTCAAACAGGGGCTGGAGTGGGGGGGGGTTTCCTTCCCCTTTTCCCTGGATTTGGGCTGGTTTTTTTACAGTCTGTCAAGGCTGAACTCGCACCTATAATTGGAATTTTTTGGCTACAAACTGAAGCAGGGGGATGCACTGCAGCAGCTCTGACTTGCTGGTGAGCACGACCTGCCCAGCACAGCTGGGGTGCTGGCATCCCTTGGCATTCCCAGCAGGTAAAAAAGCCCAGAGCCAGTCCCTCCTACCTGACATGGATTTCCTTCTGTGCCCCACTCCTGTCCCAGCTCCCACTCACACAGCTGTCATCGTACCTGGGTCACCTGGTCCAGCACTGCCTGGTGCCCACCATGGCAATGCCTGGCTGGCATCTCCTTCCTTCCAGGGCAGCCTTGCTGCGAGGGTGTGCCAGGCCTTGGCTTTGCTTATTTACCCATTCCTAGTAACTGTAAGGTGGGAAATGCCCCATTCTCACCCCGTGGGTAGCTGGCATTGCCCAGCTGCGTCCCCAGGCAGGCGGCTGCTTCCTGCCCCACGCAGTGTTTTTAACTCAGCCCCTAGGTTGGTTATTTAGGGTTATGTTTTTCGCCTTTTTTTTTTTTTTCAAGTGTAAAAAAGCCAGGGCATGCTGAGGAAGGGGGCAGGGCGCTTCCTTGAAGCACCCTGCTTTGGGGTGGGCAGATAAGGCTGCTGTGTCACACTTGGCTCCTCTGCCCTGCCAAGCCCAGCAGAGCATCCTCCTTGCCCTCTCCTCCCTCGCTTGGGGGTTTATCCTGTTTTTTGGGGTAAGGCAGCCTCTAGTGCAGAAGCTGCTTGAGCCCCCACATGTCCCTGCCCACGAGTGATGCTCACAGCGAGGAGGGAAAGGTGCTTTTCTCCCCCTTGGTTGCTTTCTGCCGGAGTGCTGTGCAGCTGATGGGGTGTAAATCAATCACACCCAGGCTCCCTGTGCCCATCTGCCAGCAGAATGGTGGGGGGAGGGGGTCATGGCTGGTGGCAGCTTGGAGTGACTTTCCATCACAGCTTCAGCCCCTCTGCGGTGTCCCTGTGGCTCTGGGAGAGTGCCTGCTCCTCCCTGAGGAACACAACCTGGGTCTGCCTGTTGGTGCTGGAAACACTTTGGCTGTTGGGGTCTTCCTGTGCAAGGCGTGAACCAGGAGGTGGGTCTGGTTCTGTGAGACCCTCTTGGGATCTGGTCTGGGGCAGGGACAGCCACGCTTTGAAATGCTTGATCTCATCAGGGAGGCTTCTGGCAGGGATGTGCTTTGTGGGATATGGTTGGGGATGGAGGTGGGGAGCTCATAAGGCAGCAAATGCTGCTTCACATTGCATATGGGTCCCTTTAGCCCAGCTCAAGCGCAGTTTTCTGTGGAAACCCCAAAACAGATGGTTTTGTTTTATCCTGGGTATTACAGCACCAATAACACCCAGGTGCTTCACACCTTTGCCAGTCTCAACTGGAGAGAAAGTCCAGGCTGTGGCTCCCAGGGCTCATTTCATCGTTAAAAGCAGATTTGCTTGTCCCGGAGCCCTTCAGGGTGTTGTGGCACGTCCTGACAGCTTGTCCGTCCTTACCTGCAGTCATCAAGGAGTTTTCAACATGACTTATATAAAGCCTTTGTACTTGGATTGCTCCACCGTGCTGCACAATGGCTTCTTTGTCATCCTGCCAGCTAATTAATTTTAACTTTTACCGTTGCTCCAGCGCGGTGCGTCGTCCGCCTGGTCCATTTGAAGCTTCCCCCCCATCCTTAAGTGTTTTCCAAGCAGTTTGACTTGTTGCTGCTGAGCACTGGAGAAACCAGCTGGTCCCGCTGGTGCTCATCTTCTGGAGAAGGAGCTGCCCTCACATTGCTGCTGGAGCTGGGGCTGGTGGAGGAAAAGCCATTAGGAGGCTCAGGGTTTCTCCAGTGGCTTGTTCCTCCTGGCTGGCAGCTGAAGGTCCCCACAGAAAACATCCTCTGATGAAAATAACACGCTCTGGCTCCCTGGCCGGTGATTTGCACCACGAGGATCTCACAGCCAGAGGTGAAAGCCTTGGCTGCATCTTCAGGACAAAATCCATCATGCCTGGGGATGTCTAAGCATGGGGGACTTGACAGTGCTGGTTTCTGGAGGGTTGGGCTCTGTTTGGTTGGGCTCTGGAAACGGAGTGCTTTTCGCTTGCATCCTGGGAGCAAACATCTCCAGCACAGCATTCCTGGTGTAGCAGGGAGCTTACCCCGGGTACCTCCCGAGCGTTCACAGGGGAGCTGAGCATCTCCTTAGAGCTGCCTGCAGGAGGACCAGGAGAGATGTGACCCCAGCTGGGTGTCCCAGCCCTTGGGGCGGGATGAGCCAGGGTGTTGTCTTTTCTGGGTGGGAGGGATGGAGATGGCCACATGCATAAACATCAGCTGAACGAGCAGCCGTGGGGTTTGTGTGAGCAGTGCTGTGGCTGGGGGAGTTCCCCTCTGCTCGGGATGGGGACAGTGGCGGGTCAGGGAATATGGAATTGCTGCCTTTGTGTTTAATCTGGTTATAAGGATGGCTATTAGAGATAATGAATTTTGCCTGTCCCCACTGTTGTAATACAAGAACCCAACTGTCTTTCAACACCGCGAAGGTCACTCCTCTTTATTTCTGGTTGTAAATATTGCAGGTTACAGATGTTTGGGGTTGATGGACATGGCTAATTAAGTTTCTCATGTCAGCTGGTTGGCAGGGTGCAGGGGTGCTGGCATGGAGGTGAGGTCAGAGGGCAGGATCACAGCCGGGCAGCAATACCAGCAGCCACTTAGCATGGTGTAAGCCCATCCCGCTGCAGCCCCTCAGTGAGAGCAGAGCTGGCTTTGCACTGAGCCTTGCCCCTCTCTTTATTATAAATTTGGAGTAGGCTGGTGGGAAGACGGTGACTTTCAGGAGCAAGTTTCCATTTTGCTGCTCTCATTTGAGGGGAATTCAAATGGGGACACCTGCTGTCCCCAGCCTGACCTGAGGGTGGGAAGAAGGGTGCAAAAACCTTTCTAATTTTTGCCAGCGAGTATCTTTTACACCAGCACCAGCAGAGGCTTTTTTCTTTCCCACAGCAGCTAACATGGAAATGACGGATGTGCTGCCCAGCAGAGCCAATACCCCACTTCAAATCAGCACCAGGAGGGGCTGGGGGCCCCTTTCTGTGGGTCGTGGGGCCGGTTGCTTCCCGGTGCTCATCCTGCCAGGCAGGAGCCGTCCGCGTGCGCTGCCTGTGCGCCTGGAACGCAGCACGTGCTGCTGTGCTCCCCAGCTCCCCCCGCGCGCCTGATTTATGCCGCTCCACATTTTCTCCTCCTTTCCATGCCTCTTTCTCCTCTCCCTCTCTTTTTTTTTTTTTTTCCTCCCCCCCTTTGCTGCCTGTGCATTTCCTTGCTCCTTTTTTTTTTTTTTTTTTTCCCCTCATTGCTCGCAGGCCTCCCTGTTAACCCAGCGGGCTGCAAGATTTAGGGCTCCCTGCCTGGTGTGCAGTCTGAGTGGGGGTTTTATCCTCCCAGAGGAGGGAACTGTGATCCCCATCACCCCACTGGGACACGATCCTTGCATGTAGAAGGGGCTGTTTTTATTATTCTGTTTTATGGCCGCAGAGCACAAGTCGTGCATCCCCGTTCTGGATGCTCCTGGCCGTGGATTGCAGCAGAACTGGTGAGGTGGCCACGGGTGCCCGTCGCCTCCATCCCGCCGTCGCTGCGCCGGCCATCTGTCCCCTCCTGTGCGGCGCCGCGCTGCCGGCTGCTTGCCGAGGCATCAGGGCTTGCCCAGCGTCTGCGAGGCCACCAGAGGAAAAAAAATTGCAAAGAAAAAAAGTTCCATTTTTGCTTTGTTTGCCCCCATTTCATACGCATAACCTGACTTTTTGTTGTCTTTCAAGGAGGGGCTGTTTTTTTTGTTTGGTTTTTTTTTTTTTTAACTCCCCTGGTGCCGTGCCAGGCGCATCAAAAGTTTGCTGGGTCTTGTGTGCGTGTGTGGATGCCGAATAATTTTATTAGCTGCCTGGAAAGGAGCCAGCACAGCGTGCACCGTGCAGGAGGTGGCTGCTGGGGTGCCTTCCCTTTGCTTCCCCTTCCCAGCTGCCCCCCCTTTGCCTCCACTGGTCTCCTGTGGGTTGCATCATCAGCATTGCCCCCTCATTTTATTTTCATACGTATTTCTTAGGGAGGTTGTTTTTGGTTTGGTTTTTTTTTTTTTTTTTGCTCCTTAAAGGGTTAAAACCGATGGGGAAGTTCAGCTAGCACTTGCAAGATATGGTTGCCTTAGCAACAGGCCTCCTAATCTGGTAGGTGACCTGAGAGACTGTGGAAGATGCAGGGGTTGGTTTGGCATTTCATTATTTCATGAGGCTGCGGCTCTCCAGCTGGTTCCCTTCCCAGCACCGCCACCGCCGCTGCTCCCCCCGCTGCCGCCCCCGGCATTCCTTGGCAAAGCCCCGGAGGGGCCAGCGGCACTGTCCCCTCCCTGGGCACTGCTGGGTCCTGGGAGCCCTTGCTCAGAAAGGGGGAGAGGGCTTCCCGCAGCCCAGGTGATAATTATTCAACTTTGGGATTGTAAAGATGGTTTCCTACCTTGCCTTTCCTCCTTTGAAAGGATTTGCCGTGGTGGCCCCAGATGAAATAATCCGTGCGGCCACAGAGCTGATGGTGTTCTCATTGGTACTTCCAAACCCTGTGTGTTGGGGTCTGTGGCTCTAGTAACAAACAGATGGGGCATGAACAGGGAAGCACAGTGGTTGGAAAAGGTGATGGAGTTGAGATGCAGCATCCAACCAGTGTTTTGGGGAAGGTTGGTGGGCTTTGGGAGGAGAGTGGCAGCATTATTCCAGCTGCTTTAGGTGCCTCTGGGCTCACTGGGCCAAGGGGCACAACCAGCACATACCCACGGATGGATAGACCAAGACCTGGGCATTTCACTGCCACAGCCATGGCCACCTTGTTGGTTTTTTTTTTGTTAAAACATCCTCAAGTTGGCATTTCCCAGCACTGTCCCTTTTCCTTTGCTGTAGTCACGACCCTGTGCAAAGCATTGGTGATCCCCACTTGTCCTTTCCAGTGCCATCTAAATTAAGAAACTGCATCCCAGATCTTCCCTGCCTGATCTGGCCTGACTAAATCTCTGTGCACCATTGGATGGGGCTCAAACTTCTGCCTGAGCAATCCAGCACAGGATTCCAATGGATGTTGGTCACACCCAACAGTGCCCGTCGGCACAGAACTGTTGCATCCTGGTCCAAATCATCCTTGAGCTCTTTGCCAGGATGGCCAAGCCACTCTCTGTGCCCAAACCCGGGATGTTTTCCCCCTTGCTGGATGCTGAGTGGTTGTGGAGTGTGGCTCTGCCCTTGGCTCCCCGCCAGGATGGCTGGGCAAGGAGACCCTGCGGGAAGGAGGGTGTCCAAAGGGCTGGGGCCAAGCTCCCTCTGGGTACCCATGGAATAAAAGGGCCGGGATAGCGCCAGGGGCATCCCATTCCCGCAGATCCCAGCGTGCAGACCTCTTTTGTTTTTTTCCCCCTCCCACTACTCCACGGCGTCGATGGCAGCTGCCTGCGGACGGACGCCGGGGAGAGCCGCCTTTGTTTACCCGCCTCTCCGGCAGAGTGAGGGCGGGGATGCTCTTGGATCGAGGTGCTGATCTGTCATCTCCAGGTTTTATGCATCCCCAGACAAGAAATCAGTGGTGCAAAGCACAGACTTTTTGTTACTTATCGCCGAGCTCTGTGCAGAGCGCGGCTGCTGAAAGCAATCTGGTGTCTGCGATGCCCAGATTTATGGTTTCCCAGCCTCATTTGAGGTGTTGGCTTCCACTGGGAAGTAGAAAACCTGGTTTGAGCCATCGGAGTAGGATGAGAGGACTGTGGCATGTAGTGACTCTGGACCCTAAGTCTGATCCCCAAGCTGGCAAATGGCCCCAGAGCCTGTCATCACCCTGGGTGGGACAGCGTCTCCCTTGCTCCATCTTATGTGATGGAGACAGGAGGACCAATGTCCCATGGAGCTGAAACAACTCTGCTTTCCCTCTGGGTCTTCTCCACTCAGGACTGGGATGGCAGAGGCAGAGGCTGGAGGGAGGCAAAGGGAAGAAATCCAGGCGAGCCAGCAGAAGCCCTAGAAAGCCCTCTTTTTGATCACTTCATCCCTTTTTTTCCCCTGTATCTCTGCTTTGTGAGGCTTTCCAGGATTTGTCCCTCTCGGCGGGGATTTCGGGCGGTCAGCTGGGTCCCCAGGCACGGACAGACGGACAGGCTGCCAATCAGCCAGCACGCACTGTCCTTCCGTGGAGCGCCGTGCTCCGCTGCCAGGGGCTCGAGCATGGGGTTATACATGGGGGTTTTTTAAAAAGAAAATCAAAAATTCCCAGGGAAAATATATTTAAAAAAAAAAAAAAAAAAAGCCGTCTCCCCCCCGCCTCCGCCCTGCTGGGAAGCAGCTCTGCGATGGCGGCTGGAAAGCGAAGCCGTAAGTGTTGCGCGTGCCATCTGCTCCGCTTGGATCGCGGGAGCGGCTGCAGCCAGCACAGCCTCGCGGGAAAGGGGGGGGCAGAGCTTTGCAGGGGTAAAGATAGGGTCCCCCTGCCCCGAATTCCTCCCGTCTGGGGTGCTCTAGGTCAGTTTGAAGCCCGCGCTGGCAGGCTCGAGCCCCAGCTCGCGCTGCTTGGAGGTGTCCCGTGGATGCAGGGTGTGTGCCTCTCCCTCTGGGGGTCATCCAGAGGTGGGAGATGGTTGTGGGGTGGGATGAGTTGTGTGGAAAGGAATGGGCAGGTTTTGGTGGGTTTAGGAATCTGCTCTGCTGGCTGCCTGAGGTGGGAGCACCTGCTGGCACAGGGCGCTCTGTAGCGTAGGGCGCGTCTCACGGGGACCTCGGGGCTTTGCTGTCATGAGAGCAGCTCAGCAGGACACATCTGGTCCTCCCAAGGGGGATAGCAAAGGAAAACTCCTTCCCCAATAAGGAAAAAGTATATGCTGTCTCTAAAAAGAAAGAAATGTGTCTATTTGTGGGTTTGCTATGGGAGCATCTCTAGTGTGGGTTCCCACACAAGTTCCTCTGCTGGCTCTTCAGCTGGAGCTACCAGAGCAGTTGGGTTTCTCCCTGCTTTACCAATTTTTACAAAACTGGTATTTTTTTGAGACTCCTCAGTGGGTCAAGCCAACAGACAGAGATGGGATACAGAGGGAACCCAGGCTTTCTCCCTCAAAAGGCATCCATGTCCTCAGCAGCTGTGTCTGGGGCTCATGCTGGGTTGTGGGTAGTTGGCTTGTCTAGGGGGTAGCCAAGAGATGAATATTCCCAGGGTGTGTGATACCCAATCTGGGAGATCAGTTTTGACTGCTAGGACAGCAACTGTGGAGCCCTGAACCACCCCTTGGCTTGGCTCCACCAGCAGCAGTTCTGGTCTGTGGATGTTTGTCACATGTGCCATATATATGGGTTATATGTATATATATGATTTTCTGATAGGGATTAAACCACATTAAGTACCATATGTCTTGCTCATACCTCTGCTCCAGTGAGATGGGGAGGAGAATGGAGGGCAGGAGGGGAAAGTAAAACCCATGGATTGTGATAAGAGTAGTTTATTAATTGAAATAAAATATAATAGGAATGAAAAGGCACATGATAGAAAGAGAGAAGTAAACCATAAAACAGGTGCACTATATAAATCCTCACCACCTACTGACTAATGCCCAGCCTGTCTCCAGGCTTCCTGGCCAAATTCCCCCAGTTTATATAGTGGACATGACATTCTGTGGTACGGAGTAGCCCTTTGGCCAGTTTGTGTCAGCTCTCCTGGCCATTCTCCCTCATGGTTTCTTGTGCACCTCCTGGCTGGCAGAACATGGGAAGCTGAAAAGTCCTTGACTTGGAGTAAGCACTACTTAGCAACAGCAAAAACACCAGTGTGTTATCAACGTTGTTCTCATATTGAATTCATAACACAGCACTGTACCAGCTACTAGGAAGAAAATTAACTCTATCCCAGACAAAACCAAGACAATGTAATTTTTATTTTTTTTTTGGAATTAGAGAAGGTTTGCTTGCAGAGCTTGGGAACTTGGAGAGGATGCCTGGTGCTTTCCCCCACCTCTCTTCCCATGCAAATGCAGTTGCTCCTCTTCTCCTGCTGATAGAAAAGGCAGCGGTGGTGTGAGTGGGTTGAGCTTGTGGAGAAGGGATAATGCTCTCCAAACAAAACCAGAGGGCTTGTGAGGAGAAATGGGAAGCTGAGGGAGAGGGTAGAAATGTCTGAGGAGAGGGCTGCAGCAGGCTTTTGGTCTTGCTGGGTTTGGGGCAGGCTGGAAGCATCCCAACTCAGTGTTTTCCCACATTTGTTCCCAGCTGGTGAGCAAGGTCAGGTTTTCACAGGGGTTTCTGGGGCTCAGCAGTGGCTGTAGTTAAACCTTGTTAGAGCCCAGCCCTTTATTGGGGAGCTCCAGTTCAGCCCCATGGAGATGGGCTGGGAAGACACATCCTGCTCCCCAAACCCTGGCCTCCGGGAAGCGCTGCCGTGCCCACGGGATGTTGGCTCTCCAGAGCTGCCCATGGCCTTCAGCCACCCCACCTCAGCAGGTGCCACTTGCAGGTGCTGGGCTGAGCCCACCTGGGTGCCAGCTGCCCCCCAAAGCCACTCTGTCACTGCTCAGCTGGACAGGAGAGAGGAAATACCACGGAAGGCCCATGGGTTGGATAAGGACAGGGAAACATCCACAGGCAAAGCTGACTCAACTTGAGTAAAAATGAATTTAATTTATTGCCAATCAAATCAGAAAATGATAATGAGAAATACAAACTAAATCTTAAACAGCCTTTCCCTTACCCTGCCCTTCTTTCTGGGCCCAATTTCATTCCTGGTTTTCTCTCCCTCCTTTCCACCAGCAGCTCCAGGGGACAGGGAATGGGGGCTGTGGTCGGTTCATCACAGTTGTCTCTGCTGCTCCTTCCTCCTCAGGAGAGGACTCCTCCCACTCTTCCCCTGCTCCAGCATGGTGTTCCTTCCACAAGAGACAGTCCTACACAAAATTCTCCAGCATGGGTCCTTCTCCTGGGCTGCAGTTCTTCCCAAACTGCTCCATTGGGGTCACAGCCTCCTTTGGGCATCCCCCTGCTGCAGTGTGGGGTTCCCCATGGGCTGCAGGGGGATCTCATCTCCACCATGGAGCTCCGTGGAGCTCAGGGGAATCTCTGCTGTGGTGCCTGGAGCACCTCCTCCCCCTCCTTCCCCACTGACCTTGGGGTCTGCAGGGTTGTTGCTTTCATCTTCTCACTCCTCTCTCCTCTGTCTGCATGCAGTTGCTCCTGCACAATAAGTTTTCTCCCTTCTTAAATACATTGTTCTAGAGCCCAATACATTGCAAGTAGCTCAAAGTGCTGCACTTTGGTGGCTACCCCTGAGCCCAGCGTTCAGAAATTCATTAATTGGGCTGGAACAATTATTTTTGGCTTTTGCAGAGGGAAAGGCTATAAATAATCACCCTGCGAGCTTGTGCGGTGACTTTGCAGCCTCTGTTGGGTGGGGGGGGGGGGGGGGGGGGTGGGGGNTTTGGGGGGTTGTGTTGGGTTTTTTTTTTCCCTTGCTGCTGTCTGACTGGCTTTTTCTTGGCGGCCGAGAGTGGGAGACTTATCTGCAGAAAATGCCATTTGAGTTGATTAAAGAAACTCCTGCCATTGGCCCCAAGTGCCAAACTTTCTGCAGAAACGGTTGCGCTTTCTCAGAAACCGCCCCGGGGACCTGCTGGGTGCTGGGGACGAGGAGGAGGAGGGGAGGAAGGCTTCCCCAGGCTCTGAGGAGGGAAACAAAGCACAAGACAAAGGATGTGGGGGAATCTTAGCGAGGTGGGGTCATGCCAAGGAGGGATTGCCTGGCAGAGGGGCAGTGGTGGTGGGCACGCTTCTGTGCCTGCGCTGCCCTCACACCCAGGGTTCTGGTCCTTGGGGAGCTGGGTTTTGGCCACACACTGATCCAGAGGTGAAAGCCCCTGCATCCCAGCACCTGCCCCTCAAGCTCACCCATCCAGCACCCTTGGGAGCCAAACCAGCCTTAGCAGAAGCAAACAGCATCTAGTACACCTTATTTTGTAAGCCCTCTGTCGCATCTAAAATAAATTTGCATGTAAATTGACAGGCTGATTTTAATGTCTCCTGGGTATAGAGCACTGAAGGCCCAAGCTTTCCTTGTAGGTGGGAATGTGGCATGGTCCCCACACTTGCTGAGCTCTGGCTTGGTGGCACAGAGCCATTCCAGGGTGGAGGTGGCAGAGGCATGGGTTGACTGCTTGCAGGGAAGCAGAAATTTAGTATTTCCTTTTTTTAAAAAAAAAAATGACAGATTTTTTTTAAGGATTGAGACTGAGGGGCTGGTGGCTGAGAATGGCCAACACAGGACAGCAAACTGGGTTTTCCTGTAGGGAAGCTGCCCTGTGCCAGGCTGCTGGACTCCCAGGGCCCATGCAATGCCCTGGGTTTGCAGGAGCACATCCCACATCTCTTCCCTTGCCTGGCAGCAACTAAAACACATTCTCATCATTGGTAAGGGTTGCCAAAGACAGCAGCCATAATGTCTTGGAGAGTGTCATTCTGGCCAGAGCACCCCTTGGTACCTGGGTTTGGGGAGCACTGCTGGAGCTGGAGCCAGCGTGAGGATCTGTTAGGAGCATTTCGGGAAAGGCTGCCTAGAGCAGAGCATCTCCCGAGCAGGCTCGCCGTGGCAGCTTTCCTTCGTCATCCATTATTTATTTGATCCTCTGCAAAACAAATTCGCTCCTCGGCACTGATTCTGATGACGGTGCTCATTTTACAAAAGAGGTAAAAGGAGCTGGTTTTGTTCCCAGTCTGAAAGACTTGAACAAAAAGGTGTTTCCTGCCGCCTTCTCTCCTGTATCAGTGAGATAAATCTGCGGAGTTTTAGCGTGGCGGTGAAAATTTTGGAATCTTAAGTAGAAAAACATCGAGCAGTGCTTTCCCTGTTGATCTCCATCTTTCCTGACTTCCAAGGGTGGTTGCTGTGGCAGGATTGGGGGAACCAAGGCGCTCAGCTCACTTCGTAGCTCACAGCTGAAGGTTTCTTGAGGGCATGGCTGTGTGTCCAGGGAAAATGAGATTCCAAAGGTGCATCTCCTCCCTGTGTGTTGCTCTGTGGGCGCACAGAAGAGTGTGTGCTTGGGGCTTGGAGCCCGTGGGGTGGTTTCAGAGGCTGTTTGGGGATGTCCTCGGTCACACCAGTGGCCAAGCCAGCTCCACGTTGCTTGCACCAAACAAGCTGGAGCGGTGGGCTGGGCGCTGGGCCGGGAAGTTCGGAGGGAGGAGACGGCGCGTCGGAGCCGCGTTCGGCAGGATGGAAATAACTGTCAGCCCCATTCAATCTGTCGCCTTGTTCCCGGGGGACAATTGCAAAACAGGATTACTGGTACTTAAAAATTCATAGAAAACGTTTCTTATCACAACGTCATAATTGTTATGACTCAGAAGAGTAGAATTGCCATTTTCCTGTGCCTTTTTTCCCCCCTTCACTTTTGTTGCGTACCGAGTCCCTTGCTGCAGCTGCGGGATCATCGGGAAGGGGGAAAGAAAGAAAAAAAAAACCAAACCAGGGCGATGCTTTATTTTATGCTAACTGCAGCATTTGACTTGAAAATGATGTCCCACTGGGTCTCGTGGTCAGCGTATTACGGCGTGATGGATGGCTGTCAGAGCGGCGGTGGCTGGCAGATTGCGATGGGTGGAGGAGAACAGATGCCCGGTGACTTCAGGGGCTTTAGCAGAGCCCAGGACTGAAGAGTGGAAAACAAAAGCAGATGGGAGAGCTCTGCTTGGGCTAACTATTCTTCTCCGGCCACGTGTCGGGGAGGGAAGCTGGTCGGGCGGCCGTGTCCCTTCTGCGCTCTGCTCTGTGTGAGCTGGGCTGCCTGCTGGAGCCCTGGGTGAACCCCACTTGACCCGAGGCCTGAGCCTACGTGCAGACCATCCCTGCAGATCTCGAAAGGGCAACCTTTTACCCCTGTGAAAGAGCAGATTGCTCTCCGTTTGATGGTTCTTGTTAACCCTTGGCCCTGCTGATGGATCCGAGGCAAGGCCTGGGCAGGCTCTGGGGGCTGTCCTTTCGGAGGGTGCCTGCTGGTGTATTTTGTGCTCTGCATGGCATTTGTCTTTGGAGTTGGGCAGGAGTTTGAGTGGTACTGATGGAAGTGAAAGGAGAAGAATGAGCCTTTCTTGCAAGAGCCTGTTCTCAATGAAACCCTTTGCAGATGCTGCTCTGCAACTCCTCATCTGCTCCCTGTCTCTCCTGCAAACTTTCCTGTACTTTCTACCATCAGACGGTTTAGAAAAGAACCTGCTTTGCCCCGTTTTGCTTATCACATCTGTATTTCCTCATCTTTTACCCCTTCACTTTGTTCCTACCCCTCCTGTCCATCCAAACTTGGGCAGGTGGCTGCCGCCTTCCCAGCTGGTGTTTGCTGGGGATTGCAGGGTTAATGTTAAAATTAAATTTCACTGCTGTTTTTAAATTAATTGAATCATCAGCGTGGGTAACGGGAAACAGTGGTATCATAATGTATTTGATATGGGTCTTTAAGTCAGCATTTGCTGTGAGATCTTGAGCACTAGATCTTGGTGGAAGCGATGGCTAACTGATATATTGCAGTTATGGCCACAGTATAAAGGCTCCTGCTATGTCTTAAAACGTTCAGGTCATGAAGTTGAGTTGGTTTATGATATGGTTGTTTTCCGTGCGTGCTTCCCACGGTGCTCCTCGATCATACTGGGAAAAACCCTGCAGCTGGCAGGAGCCAGAAGTGCTCCTGGTTTGTGCCTCATGTGTCTGTGAGGATGCCCTTTTGGGTGACAGAGGAGCGTTGGGGTTTTGCTCCTAGGAGTCTCTAAAGTTTTTTCTGCTGGTGGAAGCAGACGCAGAGGTAAACGTGCTTTTTCCTCGAAGAAAACGGTGGAAAGACTTCTGCTGATTTGCAGCATCATCTGGCCTTTCCTTGGTGGCCCTGTGGTGGCTTCAGGACCTGTCTTGGAGAGGAGAAGCTGTCCAGGCTGAGGGCCAGCATCCTCATGTGATGTCCCCATCATGCTGGGGACAAAACTCCTAGCAGGCCATCGTGTAGGCTCCTCTTCTCTTGTCGTTTACCTGGTCCAGCGTGGTGGGACTGCATGATGGGACTGCATCATCACAATGTGGTCCCTCGTGGTACACGGTGGCAGAGGGCTGGTGTTAATTAAAAAGTGGAAAAAAGTAAAAGTTTTAGTGTATGTGTTGTAGAGCTGCTTGCAGGTTTCCACCCAGGAGGGGTTCCTGCATCCTATCCCAGCAGCTGTAACAGGCAGGATGAGAGGAAATGACCTCAAGTTGCACCAGAGGAGGTTTAGATTGGATATTAGGAAAAATATCTTCACTGAAAAGCTTCTCAAGCCTTGGAACAGGCTGCCCAGCGCAGTGATGGAGTCGCCATCCCTGGATGGATTTAAAAGCTGTGTAGATGTGGCCCTTGGGGACGTGGTTTAGTGGTGGGCTTGGCAGTGCTGGGGGATCGTTTGGACTCAATGTTCTTAGAGGTCTTTTCTGACATAAATGATTCTATGATTCCCTCTCGTCAGCAACTTCCTCCGGAGATCGCAATTGTATGGATGACCCCGGAGTGCACCTACGGCCACGTCAGCAGCACTGCCTTTCACAGCCAAAATCTCAAGGCTACTTAACCAACTGAAACCTCTCAGAAGCTGCCTTGATATGAGTATTGATCTGCACATTTAACTCTGCTTTGCCCAGTTGATATTGCCCAAGCTGGTGGCGTGGAGGACGAGCAGGCTACAGGACGCACAGCTGGATTTTGGAACAGGGTTTGGTGGGACACACCAAAAACCTCAGGGCTGAAGAGCCTGTTCTAGTGCACTAGTTCAGATTTTGTGTAAAGACTTGCTTATTATTTCTGCTAGTTATGTCTCTAATGAGGTGAGACGTGCCATATGTTGTCCATAGGGAGGGAGCGCCGCAGGTGGGGCGGGGACTGGCCTGGTGGGTAGTTGCTACACAGAAGAGCCTGAAACTGCCTCAAACTCAGATTTGGTGAGCCAAGATTGCAGCTGATCCGTCTGTGCCATGGGCATTGATGCCATGTCACGTCTCAGAGCCATCTACAAACTGGCAGCACCTTCTTGCTCTTCATCCATTGTCATGTTCTCCAGTTCCCGTCAGTTTTATCCTTCCGTTCCTTCTTCCCTTCTCTTACCCTCAACAGGTTTTTGCTTCAAAGTAAAGTGGGTTTGGGGCTGGGCCCAACCACGCAGCTCCTTTGCCTGCTCACAGGAGTGGCAGCCCTGATCTGAGCAGCCCAGGCTGCTCTCTGAGCAGAAGTTTGAAACTAAACCATAGCAGGGTAAAGAAATATTAATTGGTGAGCCCTGAGCTTAATTTGAGCAGGGTTCTGCTGTTTAAACAATTGTTGGAGCCATAAACCAGAAGCCCTTAATTACGGCTAATTATTTTCTGTGATGAATTTATATGGAAGCTCCTCAACATGAGGGCTCCTCTGAACTGCACTGGTTGCATGTTCAGGCATCATCCAGCCTGCATGTCCCTAATAAAATCACAGGCAGAAGAGTTGCCTCCAGCCCGGCTGCCTGGCCAGGCAGGAGCCTGCTGCCTGCAGTTTCCTTAAACCCAGGGGTCGGGGCAGGGTGCAGGGGCTTGGAGGCTCCCTGGGCAGGCAGCTGGGGACCCGAGGGCAGGCAAGAGCAAGACAGGAGCTGTTTAGGACATGGACTTTAAACTCTCTGGCATTTGGGGTTTGTTTAAAAACCAGCTAGGTAAATATTTGTGAAGCGGTTGGGATCCGGCTGCGGGGTCAGGCGCTGTGCGCAGCCCTGCGGGCTGGCCTGGCCTCCTGTGGATCCCGTCCTTCCCACAGCAGGAGGCATGTCCATCCTCAGCCCTGCCCAGGAGATGGTGGAGGCAGTGCAGGGCACTTGGCATCATCACCTGGGCCACATTTCTCTAGGTTGTGGGGTAAAAACGGGTGCTCAGAGGTTTCTCTCCTGGGGTGTACTGGTGTGGTGCTTCAGTAGGAGATGTTTAGAGCAGGAGAAACTGCACTGTGCACCCCAGGGATGTCCCTTCTGTGCCATCCAGGCTACTTCTGGGGGCTGGTGGTGCCTTTTCCTGATGCACCTGGAGCTCCTGCCCTGTGCACCCCTGCAGGAGGGAGGCTGCTGGGGGGGGATCCTGCTGGGGACCCCCAGTACGCGTTAGGGCAGGTAGGACCTGCGGCTTGCGAGGGAGGATGGCACAACAAGGATGGCACGACAAGGATAGTGTGGCAGGAATGGCAGGGCAAGGATGGCAGGGTGGGAGGATGTCACAGCAAGGATGGCAGGGCAGGAGGATGGGATGGCAGGGCACGGTGCAGCGCCGGGGGAGCAGTCCAGGCTGCCTGTACACAGCAGCTGTCAGCGCTGCTGCCTTCACCCGCCCAGCCCCAGCCTCTTCCTCGTGGCACAGATGGTTTTAACACTTTCCTGGGCTTTTTTTTTCTATAATTAACTCTTGTTTGCAAGTGGGAAGACACTTCTTTCCTTTTGGCAGAGCCATCAAACTCTCCTCGGCGGTGTGCTTTTTTAAAGCCATCGTGTATATCTATCCCCCAACTGCAGTCTGTTGTTTTTACCAGGCTCTTTTAAGGCACTGGGCTGCCCCCCCTTTTCTCCCCCCCTTGCTCTTGCCCGGAGGTAAAATCCGCAGGGATTGCAGGCGGAGGAGGCCCCAGCCAGCTCCGGCAGGGGAGTTGACGAATCCGGCCAAGGCGATACAAAAGCCGGTGCCCGGGGAGGGGGGGAAGATGGAGGGGCCCCTTCCCTGCACCAGGAGCCTTTGAACCCCCCTGCTCCCAGCTTTGTGTGGCTTAGCAGGGTGCTGCCTGCACAAAGGCCCCTCGTCCCTCGTGTCGGTTCCATGCTGCAGCTGGGAAGGGTTTTCCCAGGAGAGGCTGTTGGCCACGGAAAGCCTGGTGGGTGCTGGGGGCTGCTGTGGTGGGTGCTCTGTCCCACCAGGATAAGGGCAGGGAGGAACCCCAAAGAGCCCTGGAGTTTCACCAGTACTTGGGAATATGCAGGGTGGGCAGGGGTGGGGGGGGTTCTCTCCAGCCTTTACAGAGACCTAGAAAAATTAACTGGAATACTGTGCGCCATCCTCTGCTTTTTGGAGAGCTCCCTGTGGAGTTTAGGGGGGTTTTGCTCTCAGGGAGGTGAGGCTGCAGCAGCTCTCAAAGCTGGAAGGTTTTGGGATGCTCAGCTTTGGGGACTGAGGATGGTCAGCATCACAGGCTGGTAGGAATGTCACCCTGGAGAGGAGGGTGCTGGGGGGGCTGTGCCCCCGCTGTCATGCCTGGGTTTGTGTCAGGGTGTTGTGGGGAGCGAAGGAGCTGATCTCCCCTATGGATATCAAATGGTGGATGTGAAAAAAAACAAAAGAGAAAAAGCCTATAGGAAGTTTCCACCAGCAATTCGTGGCCATGGCCACCATGCTTGTGCTGCCTCTGCTCCTCATCCCGGTCCATCCCTTGAACTCCACTCACTGGCTCCGTAGCCAGGTGTTTCCCAGCACTGCCAGTCTAAACAAGACCTTGCAGAGATGCTCAGCTCTCACATCGCTCCCTCCCCCTCTCTGCTGTCTGAAAGCCTGGGGCTCTTTTTTTTTTTTTTTTTTTTTTTTTCCCCTTGCTCTCCAGACTTTAAGTTTTCCTGCCTCACGTACCAGTTTATTGCTGGGTCAGGGGGCAGGGGTTTGCACGCTGGTTTTATAGGGTCCCTCCAGAGCTGGCTTCAAAAAGCTCCCAGTTCATAAATGGGGGGTTTGTATTAACCACTGTGTTTTGACAGGGAGAGCTGCTCTTAGAAGAGAAATAATTAGTGTTTTGTAAGCTTTAAGGGTGATGTGGTTTGGAGTTGCATCTAACAAAACCGCTCTGTTGCAGAAAACAGTGATTTTATTAAAACCCGTATTTTTATCAGAAATCCTCCCCTATGCCAATGTGCACCTTGTCAGTTGTGCAACCCCAGGAGGACTTTTCCGTGGGGAAGTCCTGCATCTCAGCTGTGCCTGGATCACCAGTGCCAGCAACACCAAAGCAATGCAGAGAGCTGGTGTTAAGGTAAATAAAACATGAGGCCACTTCGGAGCGGCGTTTCCCATCCCCAGGTTGTGGCAGGCGAGAGGCAGCAGAGCAGGAGGGGAGGTGGTGTGGTGAATTCCCGCATATCCCTTGGATGTGTACCTCTTCTCCTCCAGAACATGC
Organism: Onychostruthus taczanowskii; assembly: GCF_017590055.1. NCBI lineage: Eukaryota > Metazoa > Chordata > Aves > Passeriformes > Passeridae > Onychostruthus > Onychostruthus taczanowskii. The sequence continues at coordinate 3,669,171 of NW_024504786.1, forward strand.
TGAAATGGTTAAAATGCCTTTTCCTGTTCACCCTCCCCCTCCCAAGAAATCCCAGCCTACCAGGGGAGATCTGCACCCCCTCCAAGCTAGCTTAGCCCCTGGCTTTTTTTGGCAGTGGAGAAAGCCACCAGTTCTTGGGAACAACACTGAATTACACAGTGGCTTACGTCAGATTTACTCCTCCTGTCCTTTGCACTAGCTGCTCTGTTAATTTTGATATGCCTTGAGCAATTATCGGACCTTGGAAACACTATTTTTGGGGGGCAGCACCTACAAATAACTGCAATAAACCCTGCTGTTGAAAAAGGGGAGGGAACACCAGACATGGGGCTGTGCTTGCCTGGATTTTGAGTGTTTTAATGTGAATTTTGTTCAGAAACCATGTGTGCAGAGTGGCTGGGGATCTCTCAGGGGTCTGGAGGGGGAATCACACCCTTTCCCCACCCATACACCACTTTTGAGGTCCAAAGCATTATTCCCTGGGGCATAGAGTGTGCAAAGGGACAGCCTTGGAGCAGGTTTGGGATGTGAGGGCTCCATATGGCTGGAAGGGATTAGCCTGGGGGATTAGATGAGTGGAGAGGAGGGGAAAGTTGCTGCAATCCCCCCTCCCCAAAAATCCTCATCTCTGACCCCTGGCAGATGCGCAAAAGATGATTTCTGGGGACGATTAGCCCTGCTTTGGGTTTGTCTGTGCCCCTGGAGTCACAGCTCTGTCTCGGTGCTGCCGGCATAAAGCCGTGCTCGTGGCCTGGGGTGGGATCCTGTGCTGGCAGGTGGTGAGGAAAGCTGGGATTTTCCTCCTGCCACCGCCTCACACCCACATCTTGCACCTTCCCTTGTGCTTGATTTCCAAGCTGAGCTGCTTGCTCGAGCTTTCAGCTTGCCTGGAAAGAGTATCAGTGGTGCTCAGTCCGTGCTGCGTGGGCAAACCCGCTCCCCAGGGATGGATGAGCTTGGGAAGTCGTGTGTGTTGTGACCTTGTTGGTGGCCATGCCCTGCTTGGGGAGGGTCACCGCCGCTGCTGTGGGATGTGGGGGTGCAGGGTGGTGTTCTGCAGCTCCAAACTGGGCAGTGAAACGCTGCAGGGATCCAGGATGCACCACAGCTCCATTGCTGCACAGCAAAACACTGCAGGGATGCCGGGATGCAAGATGTTTTGTGGCTCCTTTCCTAAGGCAGGATGTCAGTGAAAAGGTCTGCATGGAGGGCAGAATATTTTCACCATTTTTCAGACATCACCCTGGAAATCATGGGAATCCTGCCAAGGCACGATGGCTTCTCTCCATCGTCACTCAGTCACAAAACCCATCTTGCTTGGAATTGGGGTTTGCCAGCAGCTTTCCTCATGGTGCTCCAGCGTTGCTGTCCCAGCAATGGCTCGTTGAGAACTGGATTGGCTCTTGGAGTACAACTGCAGCCTCATGAAGGATGTCTAAACCCTTACTGGCTTCTTGGGATGAAGCAAGGGTGCAGAAACATGGAGAGTCAGTCATGGCAATGCTCCCAGCAGGGTGGGTCCTATAGGATGGGTGCTGCTTAGATGGTGGCAAGGACAAAAGCCCACAGCCATCATTGTTACTGGATACAGCAGTCCTCAGATGTGTCTGAGTCCGTCCATCCCAGTTAATTCAGGGCTCTGAAGGGCTGCCCCAGGTCTGGCCACAGCGGTGCCGGCTGCTCCCGTGCAAAGTCCGCCGCCTTCCTCCCCATCCGCCTCGCCGGGGTTTACAGGATGTGCCGGACTTTGTCCCCGTGCAGCAAGTCACAGCCCTTGGTTAAGTTCAGCTGCCACCTCTGCCTCAATTTAAGGCATTTCCACTCCTTCAGCAGCATTTCTCATGGAAGATGCTGTGCAGAGAAGATGCTGCAAAGCACCATCAAACATCAACAGAGCCACGTTTTTTAAAAACACTGATTTCTTTTTTGTTAACCTGCTGCTTTGTTAGAGAAAGGGATTTTTTTTTTTTTTTTTTTTTTTTTTTTTTTTTTTTTTTTTTAATTATTTCTTTTTTTTAAAGGCTGGCTGTGGCAAAACTTCACAGATCAGCAGGCAAATCCATCAGGGGCCACTGCGAGCTGGGCTGGATGCTTGGCCGCCTCCGTAGGTACACAAAACCCGCCTGGGCGCCCGCGAAAGGTTACGGCACCGCTCGGAAAGCGCCGCCGTAACCTTTCACAGGCGTTCAGACAGGCTTTGTGTGATTACACGAAGATGGTGGCCACGAGCATCTTGTCAGGGACGGGCAGATGGTGTTCACCTGCTCCGGACCAACTTCTTTTGCCCTTTGCCTTTGGTGTCGGGGAATAATGCCGGGGCAGCTGCTCGCAGTAAAATAGGCTTAAGCAAATGGGATATTTTGGCATTCAAGTGCGCGACAAGAATGGGAGTATTTGCATTAATTCTCTCCTCTCTTTCCCTGCGGCGGGAGAGGATGGAGAAAACTGGGATGTTTTCCCGTGGGGTAAAGCCAGGGCCTGGTCTTCTCCGGCTGGATTGGGGGTGGGAAGTGCTGGATGCTGTGCTGGGGTGTCAGTGCTCCATCCCACAGCATCCAGCTGCCCAGACAATGGAAAAGGATGTTTTTCCGGGGAGGTCACGGTGTTTCCCGCTGCACTGCAAAGGCAGTTGCTGGAAAAGGGGGTCTCACCCCCTTCCCTGATTTTGGATGAGGGTCAGTTACCAGACATCACTGACTCCCCATGCAAACTCGCAGCTTGTTTTGTGTTATTTTTGATTGCAAAGAGCAAATTATGAGATCGACTGGCTGAAACACAAGGTGGCAAAAATTAGGAAAAAATAAAAATTGAAAAATATATTTGTAATCTGCACCCATCTTTAATGGGGAAATCACTGCCGGGCTCCGGATGCCTTTGGGGTGTTTTGCCAATGGGATTGGCAATATCCTCATTAGTTGTCAGTAAATCCTTTGGACAAGTTAAAACTAGTTTTCTTCAAATGCACGTGGTGCAGTGGCGTGGCATTTTTCTAAAGTCACGAGTTATTATTATTTTTCCTTCTTGAATTGGATTACCGATTTAAATCTAGCTTTTCTTACAACCCCTTCCAAAATGCACTTGGCAGTTTCGATCTGGAAGAAGGCAGAGGAGCAGAGAGCAGCAGGCACTGGGAAGCAGAAGTCCAGCTGCCAACACCAGCAGCCTCCCCTGCACCTCATCACCACATTATTACTAGTTTTCTGAGGGGGTAGGCAGTATTTTCCTTAATCTGGCCTTTTCAAAGTTTGGTAACGGAGAGGACTTGATTTTAGCTGTCATGCTTAAGGGAAGGATGGAAGGTGAGCTGGTGCACATGGCGCTGAGCACCCAGCCATGCAATCCCACATAGTTACACCCCAGAAACTGCAGCATGGAGCAAGGGATATCACTGGGAGTAAAGTCCTGAGGAACTCAAAACCATCACAGCTTTGTAGCGATCTCCAGGAAATTACCTCTCCCAGCAGCTTTGCTTGCTGGGAGCGCTTCCCTTTTGGTTTTAAGAATTGTGATGTTTTTTAAAATCTGAAATTAATCGGTGAGTTTTCCATAAAGTCTTGTGTGGGTTCGTCAGGAGCTCATTTAGGTGGAACCACTGAGTGTTGAGTGCAGAAGGGAATGCAGGTTGTTGGTGCAAGGAGCTGCTGGGTGCCCCTCACAGAGCTGAGCTTCCCACACTGATAGATGAGCAGTAGATTAATAGTCCTAAGCAATTGCATTATCTAATGAAAATTTTATATAATTATTTTATATAACTTTTTTGGCAGGTAGAACCTGAAATGGATGGTATTGATTGCTGGAGAAGAGCCTGGCCTGTCTGTGGCTGGAATTATTAGAGGAGACTTGATAGTAATTAATACCTGTGTATTTACAGCATTTTCCAGGGTGCTAATTGCATGGGATCCACTTAAGCTGTTTGGCATTGGGGAGGGTTCATACACTGGTTCTCATACACGGGTTTTAAGTTGTAGCTGGACGTGGATCTTGTGCCAGGAATGATGCTGGCAGTGGGACCATCAGCTTCAGCTTCACTCCAAGCCAGGGATAGGGCCCACTCCATGGCAAAGCATCCCTAAATACCAGGGTTGGGGTGAATCTGTACACCCAACCACATGGCGTGAAGCCCTGGAGTGCTCTCCTCTGCAAAGCCCTTCCTGAGTCAGGAGAAGCACTTCCAGCAAGCCCAGCTTCACTTCCCACAAGTTTCCCTTTGTCAACGTCCCTGTACACACGCGTGTGCAAAGCGCAGCCTAATTGCATTTAGTCTGTTCTACACCTCCCAAGCTTATCCCCCCCTTTGCTCTCCACCCCCCTTTAATTCGGTGGCTGTGAAATTTTTGCAGCCCTGCCAAGTTATTTCCTTGGGATATATTTAGAGAAAGCCAGCTCAGCAGAGCGCGCTGGGTGTTTGTGGAAGGATGTTTGTAAATGTTAGCAGGAACGCTGGCGGGCTGGCGGAGCAGATGTCCGCGAGATGCTACCAAGAGCCTTATTTACAAACTTGTAAATGACTGAAGGGGTTTCCTTCCCGGGGATAAGGGGGACGCCGACTTAAGAGATTAAAATCCTATTGTTTCATGGCCGGAGCTGCTGTCTCAGATTATCCTTTACAAGGGAGGGGAAAAAGAAAACCAACAAAAAAAACCCCTATTGGCTTGAAACACCATTCAACTGTTGTGCCTTTTTTTTGGTGTTTTTTTTTAAGGCTCAAAGAAAAGATGGGGCTGGGGCTTGTTTCTTTCTCCATAAAGGAGAGGGAAAAAGTTGCCGAGCGTGGCTGTCTCTGACCAGGGTGTGTGATGGAGCTTTGTGTGCCGGGCAGCTCACAGGTGATGGATTTAAAATAAGCACAAAAAGCTTGTGCTGTTGTAGAAGTATAATTAATCTGAATTTGTAAGTGCAGCGTGGTGTCTTTAGGGAGCACAGCGATGGCTTTTGGGTGGTTTGGTGATACTGCTATGAGCCCATTTAATCTGTTTTGGTTTTTTTTATATCTTGGGAATACACAAAGCTTCAACCCAGCATTCTTTTACCTTCTCTTACCCTAAAATAAACCAAAGCTGGTTTGTTTTGTCTTCTGGAGCATCCAGCCAAGTGCAGAAAGCAGGATGGACTCTTGGCATACCCTGGGTAGCACAGCATGCCCCAAAAAAATGCTGAGCCCATCTGAGAGGCTCTGCAGCCACCATGGTTTTGGGCTGGGTGCCACAGTGGGTGCCCGCTGCTGGCACGTGGGCTGGCAGTATCACTCTCAGAACCTGCAGCAGGCTGGTGTTCTATTTATTTTGGTGCACGTTGATGGAACACAGGCCCTGGCACCGACCCGTGGAGGGGACTGATGGGGAGAGGATCTGAGGGCTGGGTCCACAGGAAGCGGTCGGCGTGTCGTCCTCCCTGGCGTTAATCGGGTTACTCTGAGGTGTGGGAGGGTTCTATTATTAAATTTTAAACCTGGCTATATAAGATGAAGGCAGCTTTAACGAGATGAAAAGGCTTAACTGGAGTCCAATTAAATTCCGTATTACCTGTTTACGCAGCCTGCTTAAGTCCTGACCCGCACGCTGGTTTCTTCTTTAGGCTCCAAAGCCTGTGCTCTAGGCAAAAAAATAAAATCAAAGGAGACAGATAGAGACCAGATCACCAGCATGTCCTGAGCATCCCCGCGTGCTCCTACCAGAGGCAGCTGCCCTCAAGTCTTGTGCTCCTCCCACAGTGGCTGCAAGGTGTGAGATGCAACCAAAATCCTCTGGTCCAGTCTTCTGCAGGGGAGAGAGGGCAAAAACAGCTGGAGCTCAAAAAGGAAATACCCAGCCATCCTTTGTTTGGTTTTAGGTCTGTGCTGTGAAGGTATTTTTGCTCTCTCCATCTCACTGCTGGGTTGATGGGGGCTGTGCCTGGCCAAGCAGGCAGTGCTGGTGGTGCTTCCCACGCATGGAGCATCCTCTCTGCTCCCTACCACTCCTGGCATGTTATTTTTATTAAAAATAAGTGTTTGCTGAAAGCCAGCATGGGATGTTGGGGCAAGCTGCTCGCCTGGAGTGTGCGGTGGGGACACCAGCTTCCATTTAATGGCAGAGTTACTACCACCAGCTGGAACCTGTTTTTCCTAGATGGTTCACAGGAACCACTGCTGGTGTTGGTGAAGCATGGCAGGTTTGGGTGGGTGGTGAGCTGGGGCTTGGCTGGTGCCCTGTCACCATTATGACACTGAGCACCTTTCAGAAGGGAATGCAGTGCCTTAGCCTACCTTCAGGCTGCTCTTCAAGGTCTACAGTCAGGGTGGGAATGAGGAGCAAGAATCCCTGGCAGCAGCCCCGTGTGTGGACAACACATCCAGAAAGCTCCTTGTCTTCCCAAGCCCTCTCTTGTAGGGTGCTGCCTTTTATTAGCCAGATACCTGGGAGCAAACACACTCTGGCAGTGATGGTAATTTCAACCCACCTGCTCCGGTTTCTAAATTCAGCGCCCAAAACCCTGGCGGGGCCTCGGCGGTGCCTCACGGCTGCTCCGGGGCCGAGCGTGCGGCAGGGCGGGGGGCAGGAAACGGCTCGCCGCGCCCTGCTCGCAGCAAACCCTCACGCCCAGCAAAGACCTGAGCCCTGCAGTAAAGAAAGTAAATAAATAAAAGCACTGGACCGCAGCTCCTCCCAGGGCTGGGGGACGGCAGAGGTGAGTTGTGTTCCTGGCTCAGCCGGCCTGGGAAAGTAAATTCGGGTGACACCAAAGCGCTGGTGGGGATGCGCCAGAGGCTGGGGCGCGGTGTGGGGCAGCCACGCCAGTGCTTCTTCCCTGCTGCTCTTCAGCACAGTTAATTCAGCAGAATAACCTGGTTTGTCCTGAACCCAATTAAGTTAAGGATAACTTAAGAAAACAAGATGGTTTTCTTAAGAAAACAAGATGGGTTAAGAAAACGAGATGGTTTTAATAGCCCTTTTACATCCTGCATAGATTGTAGCTGAAGACCCTAACCAGCTTTGTAGCACAGCCAGACAGCACATCTTTTCCTTTTTTCCCTTTTTTCCCCTCCATAGCCTGATGCCAGTGGTCCTGTGCAAGTGGGCTCCTATTGATAATTCAAGTGCCCAGCTCCTGGCTGTGCTGTTTTGTCCGATTTCCATTGCCTCCTGACCTCCATCCTTCTTTATTTGCAAAGCTATACTCACAGGCAGCGGTAATAAATCAATTAATGACTCTGATGAATCGTTTAATGGCTGACAAAATAACACTACAGTCAACAGCTTGGATCTCTACAGCAGTACCAGAAGATGCTGGTTGACTCAGGGTAGGGAGACGAAACAGAGACTGTTAGCTCAATTAGTGCAATTAGTGTGCGATTTAAAGGCTTAGACGGCATCTGCTGGCGTACCAGGCCGGTGTGTTAACTGAGAGCTTCGGTTTGGAAGCGAAACACGGTGATCCAGATTGTCATCATTCCACTGGCTTCCACCAAAAAAAGAGGAAAAATTCCAACGTATGTGGCAGGGAATTAAAAATACATATGTGTGTTTGTGCATATAGCTGTGCATGTGCGCCCCAGGAACGCATATATATTGATTTCCAGCGTGGGGAAAATTTGCCATCTTACAAAAGGCAAACGAGCTGGCATGCCAGCATTGCCAGAGCTGTCCTGGCTCTTTTCTGGCAGTGGTTTCCATGTGTTTCAGTGGAAGGAAATTCGGGGTGTCACACGCCAATGGGGACCTTCATGTGGCTGATGTGCTTCTGGTTCAGCTCCAGCTTGGATGTGGTGGCACAGCAGTTCCATGCCCATTTTCTGCCAGCTTCCATGGCAACTGCACATTGTCTGTACCTTCACCAGGGAGATTTGATGGGTTTTAGATGCTCACCTAAGGAAAGAGCTTTGGAAAGCAAACTGCAACCAGGAGTCCCTGAAAAGAGTTTCTGGGACAAAATGTTGGAAATAAACCATGTGGGAGGAGCTGTGTGGCAAAAAAAATCCTGGAAATGGGTGCTGGAAAGACCTTGGCTTTGTGTGCTGTGACCCTTAGGGTTTGGGTGCTCACCCTTAAGGTTTGGAAAAGTTGTTCCTGCTGTCTTTTTTTGCCTTTTTTCTTTCATTTCTGGCATGCCCAAGTATTTTGAGAGCTGCTCCAGCCACAGCTGCGCTCCCATCGCTTCACCAGGGCTAAAGGTGCCTCAGTGTTTACCTTAGCAGCGGTGATGGGGAGGGGAATAAAAAAAGAAATAAAATGTCACTTCGCAGCCTTGTAAATCATTCATCAAGGGCTGACCAATTTGGCTCTCATCCTACAATATGCTCAGGGTACTTGCGGGTTTTTAATTACCAAGTTCTGCCAAGCGCCACATGTGCGAGGAACTTTAAATCCCCGTTTATGCCGCGAAGGCATAGGTGAGGTTTCAGGGTGTTTAACGCGGAAAAATACTCTGTGGTTTTGTGGAAAAATGGGCATTTGCTTCGAGATTTTCTTTGGCTCCTCTGCCCTTCTCCCTCTGCTCCCTGTTGCAGAGGGGAGGAGAAGGGCAGCGTCCTTTCCCCCCAGATCCCCAAATCCATGTTCCTCCTCACTTCCCACCACTTTGGGATCCATTTCGCTTTGGGAGATTCCCCAAGCAAAGGATTATAGTGTGCTGGAAATCTCTTGAAACCATAAAATATCACCTTGGCAGCTTTATTGCAGCGCTTGCCGCCTTGGGAGAGAAGCGTTTTGCGTGATAGAGGGTTTAATAAAGGAAATTCCAAATGGGCTCGCTGCAGTTTGGGGCTCAGTCTTATATATTTTTGCATTAAGAACCGTCATCTGCTTTGCAGAGAAACTGCAATATGTTCATGGCCTTGGATTAAGATTTGGTTTTACTTTTATAGCTGACCCACTTGGGGGGATGGAGGGAGGGGGAGAAGTGGGTTCACTCCCTCTCCCATCTATTTTTGCTGCCGTCTGATGTATAAAAAGAGCCTGGAATGGGCAGGCTTATTTTTCCTGCCAGGACTTTTTTTTTTTTATTAACTGTAAAAACACTCAGATCTGGCCTTTGCTGCTGATGGGGGGAAGGCTGTTCGGGGGCAAGGGAGGGAGTGTGGTGTGGGGTGTAGGACCCTGTAGCCTCGGGGGGAATTGGTTTTTTCATGAAGGGAGGCTCTTACTGGGGAATCAGCCTCCACTGTTGTCTGTGACACTTGAAGCTCTGAGATGCTGGGGTGGGAAAACCAATCCCTCATCTGGCATGGTCCTGGCCTTCATCCCACATCCTGCTGGAGGGCACAAGGGCTGCCCTGGGAAGGCACAAGGCAGTCATTAGTCTGTGCTCCCCTGCCTCTGCAAGGCTTTCTGGTCAGGAATAGCAGGATTGCCCACCAAACATGGGGATCCGATCTTGGCAATCCTTAGTCCTTAGTAATAATCCTTAATTTTCCAGGCTGCCCTGACAGCCTGGCTTCCCCCTCTTGCTCACATCTTGTGGTTGTTGCTGCATCGGATGCGGTCGGCAGCCGGGGCTGGCTCGGCTGCTGTTGGGACGTGGGGTTTGTTGGGTGAAAGCAAGCCTGAGCAGGCTCACATGTACCCCATCTGTTCATGGGATTTCTTCAGTGGAAAATTTTTCCACTATGGTTTTAGGTGGGTACGTGCATCATAAAAATTGGTGGAGGGAGTAGTTCAGCGATCCAAATCCAGTTAACACCACTGAGGTGCCTTTATTACTGCCCTGTAAGTGGAATGGGGGTCACTTGGTGTTGGGCAAACTGGGGTGCCCTTGGATGGCACAGGTACTGCTCCTAGTCTCACAGGGGTGTGTCACCAGCAGTGGCTTTTAGAGAAAGATCTTTTTCTTACATTGTCCTTCTCAGAGCAGGAACTTCCCATGACGCTGGTGCTTTCCCAGAAGTGAATAATGCAAATAGGGATGCTGACAGGAGTGAGTGGAGTGTTCATGTACCCCATGTCTGTCCCCATCCCTCTTTTTGGGGCTGGAGCTGTGCTCATGGCTCATTCTAGGGAGGCACAGAGGGGAATGTGACTCCACAGGTTGAATGAAATTACTTTGGAAATTTATAATAAAGCCTTGGCATGCTGGTGAGGTCAGGGAAGCATAATTTTCAAAGGATAGGGCTAAACCAGCAAACATGGTGGGGAGGTGGGAGGAGAAGCATTTTAAAGCTTTCAAACAACTTCTGCCTAAAATTACACGTTAGATGTGGCTCTTGGGTGGATTAACAAGACTCAGTGCCTGGGTAAATGAATAAACAAACCTCAGAATCATCTCCAGGTTCTGTGTGGCCATCTCCTCTGTGGGTGAGTCTCAGAGGCCGGTGTCCCTCCACTGCGAGCATCCTCCACCGATTCCTGCACAGGGGAAGATGCTCAGGGCTCCGGGGATACAAGGCAGATTGACTCAGTGGGACGTGGCAGGAGAGGTGGCATTTTTAACGTGCTTTTGTCATAACTCTGACCATGTTTGCCCTGGTTTTGTTCCCCGCAGAGCGCAGCTGCTGCCCCGAGTCCCGTGCTTGGAAACATTCCCCCGAATGACGGGATGCCCGGGGGCCCCATCCCGCCCGGGTTCTTCCAGGTAGGCTGCGGCTCCTCCCGGGGCTCCCTTCCCTCCACACCGCGCACGTGTTTGCTTTCGCTCTGGGTGTCAGCGCTGTCGTGCCTGTGTTTTGGTTTTGTTTTTTTTTTTTTTTTCCCCCAAGAGGGTGCTAGGGAAGCAGCATGCCTGCACAGCTGACCTGTCTAGGAATAACTTGTGTTCTGCTGTCCTTCCATGTTTGCTTTCTATCTTTTGTGGCCTTAAAGCAAATTCCTTTCTTGCTCGAAGAGGTTACTGTGTATTTACAACCAATGTTTTTTTTCCAAAGCTGCTTGGTTTGTGTTTGGGTTGGGATTGTATTTGTTCTCCAGTCCTAACAGACGTGTGTAATTGAAAACATTCTGGATTTTGATTCCTGAAACTTTTTCCCCCTCCTCTGGTTAACCACTTGATTTTTTCCAAATGCAATCACTGAATGCATTAACAAACCCTGGCTGCGGCTGCAGGCAGGAGTGGGCTCCAGCCAAATCCCTGAATGCCATGGAGGCACCTTGTAAGCAAATACCCAGCAAAGTCCCCAAAGTCCCCTCGCTCCTTCCTTATGCTACAACAAGCTCTGACAGAGGAGGGAGTAACATGTTTGGAGTGATGCTGACAGACAGGATATCAACAAGCACAAAGAAAAGGAGTTTTCAAATCTTGAACCTTGAGGGTTTTTCCTCAGGAATCTCTTTGCCCGGAGTGAGCTGCACAGGTTTGCAGCAACATAAGCTTTCAGTGCTTTAAAATCCTCCCGCTTGAGGATGAAACACTTGTTCGTGTAAAAAATGGGATAAGAGTTGAAAGGAATATTTGTTTTGGCAAGCTGGGCTTTTTTTAATCTGGGCTTGTGATTTGTATATGGGAGAACTTCTCGAGCAGCAGACAGGCGAGCTCGATAAGGAGCTTGTGATTTATTGTGGCGATATCTGAGCTCGATATCGACGATTGCATTTGTGTGGGAAGGGGGAAGGAGGGTCCTGTCTTTTTTTGAGAGAGAGAAGGAGAGATCCCATTTCCTGAACATGCCTCTGACAAAGTAAGAATATCCGATATTGATCGGGAACCCTAAAACAGGCGAACCTTGTAGCAGCGCTCGGCGGCAGGGGGCGAAGCCAACGGCGGAGATGCAATCTCGCAGGTCATAGCTGCTGCCAGCAATCCGAGTGCCAAGCTGCTGCTTCCAACAAATGTGTCTCCAAAACGTCCTGATCTCGCCCCACGGTGAAGCTGACTGTCCTTTGGGGCTTCTGCTTCACGCCGAGCTGCGAGGGCTGCAAAACTGGCATGAATTCAGGGCGAGGCATCGAGAGTATGGGTTGGCTTTCCCAGAGTGGGAAAGGTGAGGAAGAGGAGTCACATCTCTCCAGACTTTTACTGTTCATGATGCTGTCTCGACTCTTCCCGTTGACAGCCTCCAAGCTGTCCCCCTTTCTTTCCTTTCTGCCCTCCTGTAGCACTCTTGCGCTGAGGGTCTGATTCAGGAGCAAAGAGCCCATCTTAGCTCCCTGCCACCCATGCAGCTGGCCCAGCAGCCACTTGGGTAGGGGGTGGCTCAGAAGCAGGAGTGGATCCTGAAACCCCAGACAATGTAATAACACCAGGACAGGTTATGCTGCCCATCCCCAGCACTGCCAGAGGGAAGAGAGGATGGGTGTTGGTGCATATGGCTCACATGTGACATCTCAAGAGCCTGCCTTTCCTGAAAGCCCTCCAACATCTGGTTTCTCCTCCCAGCCCTCGGGATGGAAAGCAGAAAAGAAATCCCACCTTTTAACACAGTCTGAACATCGCCTCCATGAAAGCCTGTGTGATTTATTGCGGGTGCTGGGGCTCATTCCAGCTTCAGGAGATGCTGGAGAGCAGCTCTTGCAGGATGGGCTGGAGGCTCAGTGCCGAGCCAGTCACAGCTCGGGGGTAATTTCCTATCTGTAGGAGATTAAAGTGCCTAAATTCAGAGGGCAAAAACAGAAAGGTCACAGAAGATAGAAAGGACTTCTCCCCAACCCTTGGTATGCCAGCCCTGGGAGTGAGTGAGGTGGTGCCACCTCAGCCAGTGCCATCCTCATGCCAGGAAAGCGCTGGAGAGGGCTTAGGGGTTTTCAGCATCTTGCTCTTCTGCACCAGAGACCTGCAAGGGATATCCCCAAGGGTATCAGGCATGGGCAGATAGTTTTTGAGTGGATTTAGAGAGTCTGATCGTGTCCAGGCATGGTGGGGAGTCACACAGGGAGCTGGGGAATGAGTCACCAGCAAAGCTCAGGTAGCAGAAACTTCACAATGCCACCCTGGGGGTGCTTGAACTCCCCCACAGCCCTGCATGTGAGGATGTCCACCACAGGCAAAGGGAAAAAATTATATGGACCATTCCTGGGACTCCGTAGCCCAAAGAGATATGAGTGAGCTTGGAGGAGAAGGAGTGCACCAGGAAAGGGAGAAGCAAGGAGGACTCCAGGCTGCAGCGCCCATCCACAGCCACTGCCTTGCAGTGAGATTCCCTTCCCAGTGCCAGGGCTCAGCAGTGCCCTTCAGGTCAGGGGCCAAGGGAAGTGCAGCCTGAAGAATCTCCCAAAATGATGGGAGAGGAGAGGCCCATGGCACTCTTGGGTTGCTGGGGCATTTCATGGTGCCAGCCAGTGGCACAGCATCATCTGCTCTCCGGACAAAAGGTTGGCTGGGTTGATGGCCAGCATGGGTAGATGCTTTTATTTAAATCTCTCTCTTTGTCCCATTGAGATGAGCAAACAAACCCTCTGCTCATCCTCCTAAAGGTCATCAGAGGCGTTCCTGCTTTTGTTTTGAAAGCTGGATTGATGCCGGGGTGCAGATCCCTCGCAGGAGGGATGGGGGGATGCCAGGGAAATACAGGAAGGAAAACAAAAAAACTGAAAGCAATTAATACCACACCTTTACACCACTAAACAAACGGGGGGGGAAGCCGAGTCAGCAGCCCCCCCAGCCATGGCTGCTGTCCCCAGCGCAGAGTCCCCGCGCCGCCCCGTACCCCGCGCTGATGAAATGGAAAGTTGACCATAAATCAATGTCGGCGCTGCGTTAGCTATGCATCAGCGGCTCGGCGCCGAGATGCACCAAAACAAAGCACCGGCTGCTCCGTGTTCCCACACTGCCCCCTAATGCAGGCAGACCTCGAGAGCTGGGGAGGACGGGGGCTCCAGAGCCCGGGGGGCTCCCCCCGCGACATCCCCTGCCCTGCCCACCTCTCCTCCACGCGTCCTGGAGATTTCCCCCTTGGGGTGAGGTCGCCCGTGGGGTGAGGATGGTGAAGGCAGGGACAATAGGAAGGGGTCCATGTTGTCCTGCTCCCTCCTTGGATGCCACCATTTTCCCCCTGCTGTCCTGGTGTCTCAGTGGGATTTCCCACTGCTCGGGAGTGCCACCAGCTCTGGACAGCCAATTCCAGTGAGGCAGCACGAGAGCCACAAAACCAGGCTGCTCTTCCCAAAATCCTGGGGTAGAACTTGGTACCAGCCTGCACCAGGCGGGGTTTAAAGGAAGGTAGCCTACAAGCTGGAGGAAAGGAAAAGCAAGCATCAGAGAAAGTTTTTTTCTGGAAGTTTAGTAGGATGCCCGAGGCTTTTGTACCGAGCGTCTGGAGCATATGGTGGGATTTGCAGTCAACTTTCTCTCGGGTGCTCCAGCCAGATGGAGGTGACTGTTCTTGGCTCTGGCTGACACGGGTTTGTTTCCTGAAGAGCTTGTGTTAAACATATTCCTTAAAACCAGGCTTCTGCAGTTGGGAGCCCCAGCTGCAGGCGAGGCAGAGCTCCTGCCCACGACTGCCTTTCGCTGTCTGCGGGGGGAGCTCGGCCCGCCTCGCCTCGCCTCGCCTCGCCTCGCTGCCTTGCCTTGCCTTGCCTTGCCTAACCTCGCCTTGCTTTGCCTTGCCTTGCTTTGTCTTGCCTTGCCTTGTCTAACCTCTCCTGCCCCGTCTCGGGAAGGTCCTCACCCAGCAGCACGTGCTGGAACTCAACCGGGGTCTTTCTCTTTGAAGGCAACTGGAGCATCTCTCCTAAAGGCTCCTTCAGAGATAGCTCTTCTTCTTCCTTGTCAACTTGCAAAACATCTCTCTCCTTCAGTAGAAATAAATCTCCTCTCCAATGAACCCAGGCATGGCTTTAATTAATATCCATCTAATTTATTTTAGTATTTTCTAACGTCAAAACTGGAAGGCAGGGGCAGGTATTTTAAACACAAGGTGCCTCCCTATTGCTAACTCGAAACCATCAGTGTCTCGTGGCAGTGATGCTTTGCCTTCTCCTACCATCCTGCCTTGTTCTGCCACCCCCAGAGGTGCTTGAAAATGTTTTTAAATAGCAAAACTCCCCCATTAGCTGAAAGTATGTAGCCCATAAAACATGATCCATTTGTGGTGAATTACGCTGGAAACATAAATTGACACACACAGAGCTATGATCGCTCGTGCCATTTTCCATCTTTAATATTTTACAAGAAGTTTGAGGAGTCGAGCTCATGAAAGACAGAGTGGAAATAACCTGATCTCCTGGAAACTCCCTGTAGGAAGCAGCTGTGGCAGCAAACTTTGGCTGTCCGGCGGGCCAGTTTGGCCTTTTAAAGTCCCTGGAGTGCAGAGGGGAGAAAGAAATGAAGCAGAGTGGAGGCTGGGGCGCTGACAGCTGTTGGAAACAGTTTCCTCTAAGACCATTTTAGCTGTTTGGGTTCTTTTTTGGGGTTTTTTGAGGCAGCTACAGGAAGATGAAGAATAACCCCTCACAAAGAGTGTCCAGTTTGGGGGGAAAAAGGAGAAACTCAAGAGATGATGGGGTTTCTGTCGCTGGGGAGAGTGCTGGTGTGGAGATGAGAGCGAAGCAACTGCAGAGCAGGTCCTGCTCACCCAGCATGGCGTGTCAGAAGGAGCTGTGCCGCAGGGATGCGACTCCAGGGCTGGATGGAGGGACGTGGAGGAAGCAGGACAGCAGGACATGTGTTCAGCCTCCTCCTTTAACAGGAGTAGTTAATAACTGCTAAACACACGGTTTTTTAAGAAAAAAGGGATGTTCTGTTGGTTGGAGCCCACATGTCGTCTCTGCAAAACACTTGTCTCAACTGCCGCGATCCATGGGGATCATCTGCTGCTCCCTCTGCAGCGAGGCAATCCCGTGCAAAAATCCAACCACTCCAGCAGGCGTTCCCGGTCCAACACGGGTCCCAGCCCTGAAACATCTGCAAGTATTTATGGAGATAACAGTATCCAGAGGGACTGCGTTTCTGACAGAGCAGGGCAGCCCTGCTGAGAGGGCCGCGCCGGTCGCGGCTTGGAGCGAACATTTGGGATGCTCTGCACAGAAAAAGCAAGAAAAGAAGGAAAAATAAAAAATGCTGCTTTCAGCTCTTCCCTGCCTGCCAAAACATTTGCACAAGCCAGGCATCACCTTATCCAGAAGTGTCCTCTGGGAGCGGTACCACATGGGATAATGCGAGGGCAGGGATGCTGCGGCGCCAAGCCTGGAGCATCCCGGGAGCAGCCTTGGTGTCGGGGCAGGAGCTCGCCACAGAGGATGCACTCAGCAGCACAAACAACTCAGATGCTCTCTGGGTCCAGCTGCCACAGGGGATTTTTCTCCGGTGGAAATGCTGCTGTGTCTCTTAGATGCTTTTTCTCCAGTAGTCAAACAGTGTTTGCTCTCCAGCTCGAAATGCAGACCCCAAGCATCACCTTCAGGCCCAGCTAGGGTGCCTTCAGGTGGCTGTGTCCCCTGTGTGTTTGGTACCTGTTCACCCCACACCCTCACCTGCTGCAGGATACAAGGGGAAGGACATCAGTACCTGGACAGCAGTGACCTCTCCTGTAGCACAAGGCAGGCATCTTGGAGGACACTGGCTCTTGCATTGATGGAGCTTGAGGTTTGGCCTCTGCCAGCCCTGGTTTTTACCTTCGGCTTGGTTTCATCACTCATTCACCTCTTCTGATCTTCCCTACCCCAAATCCTGCAGCTGAGATGTGTAGGAAGGGCTTTGGGGGTGGCCAGACCTTACTGGGGGATGGTGGGAGGTGTCTGCTGCCCCTGCTGCACTTTGCATTCACAGACAGAGTTAGCAACTCAGAAGCAAAAATAAGTCAACTTCCATGCCTGGAGAGGACTTCTGCTAAAGGAGGTTGATGCTGCAGTTGGACCTCAGAGGTTTGTCTTCTCCTCTCTGGTGGGACATGGATGGAGAAGGCAGTGGGGAGGGTTGTCTTGAGGTGCTGTGACCTCATCCAGATGAGGTTGGCCAGGAACTAAGGGCAGGGGCTGGTTCCTTTTGGCACCTGGAAAATAAATGGTGGTGTAAGTGGTGGGATTTCTGCGGCTGGAGCAGAGGAGCTGGCAGGAGGCTGTTGGTTTAAATCTGCTTGGCTCCATCTCGCCACTGAACCATTCAAATAAAAAAAAAAATTTAAAAAAGAAAAAAAAAAAAAGAAGAAGAAGAAAAAACCCACCCTCTTACTTTATTTACATTGCACTCAAGTTTCCGCTGTACAAAAGATTTGCAGGTGCAAATATGTCCTGCCTTCATTAACTTCCCCTCCCTTTTTAATTTATGTGATTTCAATTTTCCTTCCCTGTACTGTTAATTAGGGGACCCTCTAATCAGTACCATTATCACAGTGGTATTCATGTTTAGGAAAGCTGCTAAACAAATGCTTGCAAAATTGCTAAATGGCTAATTAATGTCTGTTAATTAAGAAAATTGCTCATGGTAACAAACCATGCCATTGCTGGCAGCAGCTAGAAGGCGAACACTTGTTGAAATCAGTAACGAGGCAGGTAGAGAACATCTGCTCCGGCGCCGGTGCTGGAGCCTGCCGTCGCTTCCCATCACCTACTGACAGAGCTCCTGTGCTTTCTCTACCAATTACACCTCCTTTGACTCAAAAAAATACCTTTTTTCTTTTTTTTTTTTTTTCTTTTTTTCCCCTTTTCCTCATGTTAACACGCACCGGTATATTTCTTATTTCTTGCACCGAGCTCACGGTTTTTCCAAGCAAATTTTCATTTCGTGCTTTTAAGGGAAATTTAAAAAAAAAAAAAAGGAAAAAAAATTTAAAAGTGGGCGTTCAAGCCCAAAATGTCAGCGACTGCTGCATTGCAGTCTTAAACCTGCACCAACTAATCTCTCCTTTTTTCCCCTAGACGTCCTTTCTTTGCTCGCAAGCCATTTTGCTCGCATCCTTAGGGAATGCACCTCGAGGAAGGATGTTGCATCCCTTCAGCGTGGCGGTGCAGCTCCGGCTGTGCCGGCCAAACGCTGCCCAGGCGTGAGCCGGGACGTGCTCCTCATTCTCCACAGCACCTCCAGTAACCACGGTCAAAACACAAACCCAGAGGTGTTTCCAGCCTTTGGGATGAGAGAGGAAAAAAAAAGATTATTATTTTTTAAAATTTTTTTAGATTTTTTTTTTTTCTATTTTTTGTTTGGTTTTGGTTTTTGGGTTTTTGATTTTTTTTTTTTGTTTGGGGGTAGTTTTTTTATTTCCCCCCAGCCTCTCCTGCATATTTTTTCCCCTCATTGCACGCCCCTGAAAAGTGTTTTTTTTTGGTTTTTGTTTTTGGGTTTTTGATTTTTTTTTTTTGTTTGGGGGTAGTTTTTCTATTTCCCCCCAGCCTCTCCTGCATATTTTTTTCCCCTCATTGCACGCCCCTGAAAAGTGTTTCCCTGTGTGTTTATCATTGCAGACTTGGTTGAACCACTGGACCATTTACTCTCAATGTGGCCACTGTATTTTGACAGATGTTCTGATTTTGAATATATATTTTTTTCGCATATATCATTACTCATTGTTCTGCTGCAAATGAATAGAAACTCAATTTAAAAAAAAAAAAAAGAAAAATAAATTTATTTAAAACCAGGAGAACTGACTCCCTGACTGAACAGGTCCACCCGTGAATCCTTTTTTTAGCTCTTTCTGCGCTTTCATGTGCTAATCTATAACCTCCTTCTACTGTCTGACCTCACAGGGACCGCCTGGGTCACAGCCCTCGCCACACGCACAGCCTCCACCCCACAATCCTAACAGCATGATGGGACCCCACAGTCAGGTAAAGACACTAGTGATGGGTAGGGCTGTGAACCGGGACGTGCGCTCGATTTACTCCTTTTTTCCCCCTCTGTAAGCATGCTGGGCAGCGGGTACCCGCTCCCCGGGGAGCATCCCCCCGGGCACCCCAGCTCCGAAGAAAAATGTTGGTTTTTTCCTTTTTTTTTTTCTTTTTTTTTTTTTTTTTTTTTTTTTTTTTTTTTTTTTTTTTTTTTTTTTTTGGTGTTTTTTGGATATGCAGTTGTCAATGGACTGAGAAGTCAGTTGTGGGTATCAGAGTGTTTTACCTTCCCAAGGTAGCCTGAGAAATTTAACTTGATGTGGATTTTTAAGCTTCTGTTAGTAGCAGCAGTTGTAAAAAGAGGTAACATTAAGCCTTTCTTCTTTTTTTTTTTTTTTTCAGTACTTAGCACTGGGGTTTTTTGTGTGTGCGTGTCTGTATGTGCTTATTTGCCACTTTTTTTTTAATATATCTCTATATATTTAAACTTGAACATTATCTAACACTCAGGGTTTCCCATGCACTAATTTTAACAGCCTCACCTAGTACTGCCAATGTCAAACACGCTCTCAAACAATAAACCTACAGAGAAAATGTCTAAAAAACAGACTCCAGACACCTTTTTTTTTTTTTTTCCCCCTTTTGAAATGTCACTTTTTTAAAAGGATGTCTCCAGAAAAAAAAAAAAAAAAAAAAAAGACATGCCAAAAATACCAAAAGCAGTGTGTACAGGCTAACCAGCGTGCGTGGGGAGTGTGCTGCCTCCCCAGGCTCAGCCCTGACCCCCTTTTGTGTCCCCGCAGCCGTTCATGTCGCCGCGCTACGCCGGAGGTCCCCGGCCCCCCATCAGGATGGGCAACCAGGTACTGCGCTCCCGGGATTCTGCACTTCCTAGGGATAGCTGTTATTTGGGAAGGGGGATGAGGGCCAGGTGTCCTGCAGATGCTCCTTGGGTTTGGGTGGCAAGCATCACCTCCTTAGTCGCCCTTGTTTTTTCCTAGTGCTGGTAATCAGGTGTCACTGAACGATGATGGTTTAATTTTATTGTGGGGTTTGGGCCTGTCCAGGGTGGAAACAGCAGTGGGGAATGTGCTGCTTTCCAGCACTGGTGTTCCCAGCAGGGCCATGCCGTGCTGCGTGCTCGCTGCCCGCCTGGATTTTCCCTGCAATCGCAGAAAATGAAAGTGATGGAGATAATCCTGCTGCTGGGTTGACCGAGTGTTTAGATCAGCGGCGGGGTCAAGCGGGGCGGGTCACTGCTGAATTTTTTGGGTTGGGTTTATCCTCTTATCCCAGCTTATACAAGGGCAGTTTGTTTCTGGCCTTGCAGAGGCTTCCACCCCACGCCCTGCCTGGGCACATGCGTGGCCTTTGATTAAGGAATTCATCTCCTTGCCAATGATGCCATGCAGATCCATAGGGTAATGACCAAATTTGTCACTAAAGGGAAATTAAAGCAAACCTGTAATTCCTTTGAGCAGCAGTGGTGTCTGTTCAAAAATTATCTTGGGAGCTTGTTTTTTTTGGCTATCAGCATGATGATTCTTTATGTCTAATTAGCAGAAAGAGCAGGATAGTCAGGAAGTAGGATGGACCAGCTTGCTCTGGGTTTGTGCTTGCTGGATTTGAGACTTGAGTCTTTGCTAACTGATGCTGAGGTGTAGCTGAGGAAAACCCAGAAGGGGCTAATGGAGGACCTCCATGGCTGGAAGAGCCCTCCACCCAGGGCACTGATGGATGATCTAACGAGGTATTAATTCACTGCACCTCCTCATGGGTCGGTTTTAACAGGACCCCATCCTGCAGTGGTTCTTGGCTCATCCCAAGCTCTGCTGCAGGTGAGCACAGTGAGCTGGGCAGGCAGGAGAGGCAGGGGGGACTGGTTTGAGGAGGTTGTTCCCACAGCAGGATCAAGCGTCCAGGTGTGGGTAAAGTTAATTGGAAGGATTTCTTTTTTTTCCCCCAAACACCACATAAAAAACACATGTTTGTACCTAGGCAGAGCTCAGCGAGGTTATGGTCACATCCTGAGGGACAAGAGGAATAAATAGGCAGGCAGGAAGGTCAGGCAGCAGAAGTGTAAATACCCACCTCTGCAACCCTCCTGGTTTATCTTCCTCCTGCTGCCAGCTTCCAGCCTGCAAAAAACTTGGGATTGGGCTGATTCTGCCTCGGCACAGCTGTGTGCACCCAGGGCCTGTGCTGTGCTCCAACACGGGGATCCTCAGTGTTGGCATCCAGCACAGCAAAGCTGTTTACAGTTTGCTTCCCTCAGGCAGACAGTATCTGCATTTTTCTTCCCCTTTATCTGTTCGGAGTAACCTTTGAAGCTTAAATAGCAGCATTGCCTGAATGGAATGTGAGTTTGGGGAGGGGGCCTTGCTCTGCTGCACATGGAGCATCTCCCTGCCACAGCCAGTGAATCACTGCCTGGTTTGGCCCTGGTGCTGTGTGTCACCTTTCCCTGCTGGATTTGACAGCCCCGCTCAGCCCGGGTTTTCCCCTGCTTTCCTAAAATACAGTGGCATTTGGCATGAGGGGAGGGGGAAACGCCTTGTTTGGGGTTTAGAGAGGGTTTGCAGAAGGATGAGGGAGGCAAAGGCCTGGAGGCTGTAGCGGTGGGGTGTGGGATGTAGCAGGATGCAGGGGGATGCAGGATTTGTTTTTTTCATCTTGCTCCCTTGCTTTCACAGCCCCCGGGTGCTGTTCCCGGTACACAGCCATTGCTGCCCAATTCCATGGATCCCACGCGACAGCAAGGTAAGCCCAGCAGAGGAGGGTCAGGCGCTGACGTTCTTAATTAGCTGTTAATTGGGGAGCCAGAGTGGCTGTGGTGCCCTGTAACACCCCTGCTTTCCTCCCAACAGGGCACCCCAACATGGGCGGCCCCATGCAGAGGATGAATCCTCCGCGAGGGATGGGCCCCATGGGTCCCGGTCCGCAGGTAAGCCCGGTGCCAGAGCGCATCCTACAGACCATGGGAACAACCTCCTGGGGCTCGGGAGTTCCCCCCCACGCCCTGTCCCCCCCATTAGTGTTAATGTGTTTTACATTAGTCTTGCATCTGGAAATCCCTCCTTTTAACAGGAGTGAGGTCTTCAGAGCTCATTAAGGGTATTAGAGCCTCCCTCCTGCCCTTCTGTCAGAGGGGATGGCACTTAGCTGCGCGCCGGAGCAGCCTCTGAGTGCATTACACTGCCTGCCTGGGAAACAGTTACAGCCCTAACTGCAGGAAAGGGGAGGGAGGCTTGCAATTTGAAATTAAGAAATAAAAAGAAATGGCAAAGATCCCTTTAGCAAAGGGAATAAGGCTTTCCCCTGCGAGGTTCCCCTCCACCTGCCCTTCCTGCTGCCTGCTTGAGCTCTCTATTTCAGGAAAGGGGAGTAAACTTGAAATTAAGCAGATCTGGGTTAATATATGCTGTCGTTTCGTTGATTCGCTTTATGGAGTGGCTTGTTGTTGACTCACTCCTGTTTGTTCCTTGTACGAGACTTCAAAACCAGATTACCATATTTTGGTTGGAGGTTTATCCTCTCTGCATCGTCGCCTACGTGGAGTTTGTAGCGTGAGGATCAGAGTCTGTCAGGAGATGAGCGGGTGCGCTGGAGTTGTGTTTTGTTTTTCCCCTGGAGACTGTTGAGATAAGTGAATGTTGTGTAAAGAGGGAGTTGTGTCATGTCTTTAGCACCAACCTGAGGATGATGCCCGGGGCTGCTCAGCCACGTCCACGGACACCCAGATCCATCCTAGGGCAGGGGACAAAAAAACCTGCGCGGGAATCGTTTCACAGGCAAACCCTCCCATAGCGCTGCTGCTGTGCTTGAAATCCTCCTTTCCTGGAGGATTACACCCAAAAAGAAGAAAAAAAAAAAAAACAAAGGCATTTGCAAGCGTGGCCTGCGCCAAGGCGAGCGGCGGCGGCTTGCCCGGGGGAGGCTGCTTCCCACTTCCAGAGCTCGCCGCGAAACTTGGAAGCGGCGAGCGCGCGCCGAGCGCCGCGTGGGATGGCGGCGGCTCTGGGAGCCGGCAGGAGTTGTGAAATGTTCAGAGCTTTATTTTTGACTCCGCCGTTCCCTGTGTATGTACATTAGGGAGAGGTTTTTTAAGAGGCAGCCTTTCCCTGGAGGAGCGCTGGGCTTCCCAATCTGGCACCCGCAGGCGCTGCCTCCCTGCAGCCATCCAGGAATCGGCGCCTGCGCAGGCAGCCACCAAAAATACCCACCCAGACCCTGCAGCCCCTCACACCTTGTGTGCCCTGGGCTTGTTTTCCTTTAAGCTTTGCGTTGGGACCTTCCTAAAGACTTCTCAGACGATTCCAGAGGGCTTCAGAACATCCAGCCAGGACATCCTGGAGTCCTGACAGCACCTCCTTATTGCACAGCAGTGATGAATCATCCCTTTCAGCTGATTGCCGCTGCCTTTTTCCCTTTAAGAGTCCCATTTGTAGCTCTGCAGCAGCCAGGACAGGGTTTGCCAGCACCAATATGAAGAGGGTTTGTAGCTGAAGAGGGTTTGTAGCTCTCTGGGTTTTGGTGGTGCCTTGCCCAGGTCGCTCAGCACAGCTGTGTTCCCTCCTCACCCTCCCTGAGCATCTTTCAGCTGGCTTCGTTTTCCAGCCTTTCAGCTCCAATTAAAAACGCTGAGCCTTTTTTTTTTTTTTCTTTTTTTTTTTTTTTTTTTTTTTTTTTAACAAGGGGCTTGATGCTGCTATTCAGTGTAAATGGCTGAAATTTCTATCAATTAAGGACTTGATGGTAATTTGTTTGGGGAAAACCCTTTTCTGCCTCTTCAAAACAAACTTTGGTGATGCCCTCAGCAGTGCACCATGCACTGGTGCATCCGTAAATCCAGGTAAAAATTGGCAACACTAAAGTGTTGTACTTAAAATCCAGTTTGGAGCACTCCAAGGGGCTGTGGTGTAGGAAGTGGCCAGCCATCCCTCCTCCTGCTGTAGCAGTTTTTTTCTTTAAATGGCAGAAACACAGTCCAAAAAGATGCATTACAGAAGAGAAGGAGGTGGGAGGGGAGGAGTGTCGAGGCGACCTAAATCGGGCTGCACGTCGCCTGGGGGGCACACGGAGCAAAGCACAGACCAAATGGAGCGCAGCATTCGGGGGATTCCTCTTCCTCCACTGCCTTGGGCTTGGCTTTGTACTAGAGCTGGTTTTAGGAGATGAGGGATGCAGATCTGAGGCTCCCAGTCCCAGCTGGAGGCTAAGCCAGGGAGGAATAAGGCAGGAGAGGGGGCCCAGGGGGCTGCCTGCCCTCGCCCACTCCCCGCGGCTGCAGATCCGCTCCAGGGAATGGAGCACAGAGCTGGGGAGCAGCAGAAAAACAAGCCTGGCTTGGTGTTCCCTACTCCAGCAGTCATCCAGGGAGCAAGGAGTGCTCCATCTCGAGGGGAGCACTCATGCAGCCTTTCCTCATCCTTACACTGCAGCAGGAACCTTCCAAGTGGTGCCTTTTCTCCTCCTGCTGCCCCTGTTTTCTCCTGCACAAAGGGAAAAATCCAAAAGGCTGTTGCTGGCGCTGGGAGCTGTGAACAGAATTGTGGAGCTGGGAGGGGGATGTTTTACCTCCACAGAGAGCAGGGAGGGAGAACTTCGGGGCTCAGTCTGGCTCCCATCCATATTCAGCTGCCTGGGTTTTTTTTTATGAACACAATTGCCTCTTATGTTTGTCGCCATTAAATTTTTTTTTTAAGCTCATTTTTGCACACAGACCCGCTTGTTTTTTGTTTGTTTATTGGCTCTTTTCCCCCTTTCTCTTGCCTCTCTGGTGTCCCTGCCTGTTACGCTAGACTGACCCTTGGTTATCGTTGCAGAACTACGGCAGCGGCATGAGACCTCCACCCAACTCCCTAGGTCCTGGCATGCCTGGAATTAACATGTAAGGCAATCCCCACACTGGGAGGTTTCACCACTGGCTCATCTGCAGAAAAACACAACATTTATTTTTTCCCCCTGTTTAATTTTGTCCCCAGGGGGCCGGGTGCTGGCAGACCGTGGCCAAACCCCAGCAGTGCTAACTCAGTGAGTACCTTGGGTTGGTTGGGAAGGGTCCTGCAAATGGGATCATTCCCCAATAGCTGAGCCCTGCTAATGAGAGGGGGTTCCCCAGCCTCTTCCTTAGGCTGCTGGGACTCCCATCCTGGCCAGGCTGAAGGGGCACAGGGGCTTTTAGCTGTGCCCTGATGGGATCCAGCCCATGGCTGAGCCTGTCTCTCTTGTCCCTGCAGATCCCATACTCTTCTTCATCGCCTGGTACATACGTGGTGAGTCCTGCCCTGCTGTCTGTGCTTTTGTCAGGAGTTCCTGTGGTTTGGGGGGAGTCAGTGCCATGGGAGGTGGCACTGGGCTGGGGTTGGGGGTTTGGGAGGTGTTTGAGACCATGGAGAGGTGGGCAGTGCTCGTGTTTGCGCGTCTGACACCGGCGTTGTTTCCGCAGGGTCCGCCCGGCGGCGGTGGCCCTCCAGGGACACCCATCATGCCCAGCCCTGCAGGTACGAGCCCTCTGAGACCCCTCTCTCTCCAGGGCCATCCCTGCCCTGTTGGTAATGACCAATTTTTGTGGCTTTTGGCTTTCTGGGAAGTGACTAGCATGGGCTTCTTGACTTCGGGATTGCATCTGGGGATGTTCCTCCATCCCCCTGTGGATTTGGATGCTGTGGGGCTCAGGAAGTTGAGGAATTACCTCCCCACCCTTCCTAGTGAGGAGTTGAATTTTTTTTCACAGTTGAAATTCTGTGATTAAAAACTTTGTGGATCTTCATTAAATACAAATTAACCAGAAAATGGTGGTAGTTAGAGGGAATTTTGGGTGATAAAATACAAAAGAATGAGTTCAAGTGGCATGAGTTTGTTTTAATTAAGAAATGAATTAATCACCCAACTTACTGGGCTTCACTGTTCCACAGATTCAACAAATTCAAGTGACAACATCTACACAATGATTAATCCAGTACCGCCTGCAGGCAGTCGATCGAATGTAAGTCTGCTTTCTAATAATTTACATATCAGATACCATAACAAATCATAATTAACTTCATCAGTTGAGAGTAAAGCAGTTTAATTGATTTCAGCCATTTGTTACAAAACAGAAATAAAACAAACCATCAAAAAGCGATTAACTCTTGGGCGACTTTGTTAATTTTTTATGCTTATTAAGAGAGCAGCAGTCCTGCTGCTCCGGCCAAGGTGCTGGGTTTTGTGGGATATGGGCCACCTTAAATCCTGTGGAATGCTGTGCTGCAGCTCTGGGTTGCCATCCAGCCAAATTTTATAGATGAACCCAGAGGACCATGAGCCCCACAGCCTTTGGGGTGATACAGCCCCAGGTTGTGCCAGGGAATGTTCAGATTGGATATTCAGAAACTCTTTTGTCATTGAAGGGGTTTCCAAGCATTGGAATGTGCTGCCCAGGGCAGTGGTGGAGTCAGCATCCCTGGAAGTGTCCAAGGAATGTGTGGCTCTGGCACTTCAGGGGGTGGTTTAGTGGGGATGGTGAGTTGACTGTGGGACTTGTTGATCTCAAAGAACTTTTGCAGCCTCAACAATTCAGTGATTCTGCAATACCTCCCTCCTTGCCCTGCTCCAGAGGGATGGCTGGGGCAGGGACAGTCCTCAGGAGCCACTGTGGCAGCTGCTTGGGGTTGTTTTGTGGCTGATTTTGGTTTTGTCACCTTTTTCTTCCGCAGTTCCCGATGGGCCCCGGCTCTGACGGCCCCATGGGCGGCATGGGCGGGATGGAGCCCCACCACATGAACGGATCATTAGGTGAGCCTTGATGGTCCTCCATTCCCTGGGGACACTGGCAGAGCATCCCAGTGCCTGTTCCCATCCTGGGGTCAGCTCCCAGGTGGCAGCAGTGCTCAAAGCAGAGCCTTTGGGTGGAAGTCACTGGGGCTGTGGGAGCCACAGGGCCATCCATGGCTGCAGGCCCAGTAAGGCTCTTCTCCTTTCTGTCCCCTCTCTGCAGGGTCAGGAGACATAGATGGACTTCCAAAAGTAAGTGGGGCTGGTTGCAGGGTGGATGTGTGGGCTCTTGTTTAGTGGGCCCTGATGGTGAGTTGACTGTGGGACTTGTTGATCTCAAAGAACTTTTGCAGCCTCAACAATTCAGTGATTCTGCAATACCTCCCTCCTTGCCCTGCTCCAGAGGGATGGCTGGGGCAGGGACAGTCCTCAGGAGCCACTGTGGCAGCTGCTTGGGGTTGTTTTGTGGCTGATTTTGGTTTTGTCACCTTTTTCTTCCGCAGTTCCCGATGGGCCCCGGCTCTGACGGCCCCATGGGCGGCATGGGCGGGATGGAGCCCCACCACATGAACGGATCATTAGGTGAGCCTTGATGGTCCTCCATTCCCTGGGGACACTGGCAGAGCATCCCAGTGCCTGTTCCCATCCTGGGGTCAGCTCCCAGGTGGCAGCAGTGCTCAAAGCAGAGCCTTTGGGTGGAAGTCACTGGGGCTGTGGGAGCCACAGGGCCATCCATGGCTGCAGGCCCAGTAAGGCTCTTCTCCTTTCTGTCCCCTCTCTGCAGGGTCAGGAGACATAGATGGACTTCCAAAAGTAAGTGGGGCTGGTTGCAGGGTGGATGTGTGGGCTCTCCCCTCAGCACTGGGCTGCTGTGACCCTGATGGATGGGGACACGGGGAATGTGACTGGGCTGGGCAGGGCTGTGCCTCGCCCCACAGCATCGTCCTGTCCCTGTGGCATTTCAGGGGGCTGTGGGGACCTGCTCACCACCTCCCCTCCCGTCTCCCACAGAATTCTCCAAACAACATAAGTGGCATTAGCAATCCCCCGGGCACTCCAAGAGACGACGGGGAGCTGGGAGGCAACTTTCTCCATTCCTTCCAAAATGACAATGTGAGTGAGTGAGTGCCTGCCTGGGGATGGGGGGACTGTCCCCGAGGTGTCCCAGCACGGGGATGGTGGGCTTGGCACAGGGGGTGCCTTTTGGAGTTGATTGTGCTGCTGCAGGACAGGAAAGTGGGCAGGAGGAAAAGAAGGCAGTGGCTGGGAGCTCGGGGTGTGTGGTGGGATGGGGTGCACAGGTGGAGAGGAGCTGGTGCCTGCACTGGCCTGGCCAGTTGGAGGCTCCGTGGGTGGCTGCAGACATCCCTCCTGCTCTCCCTCTATTAGCAGGATCTACACATGTGCATGTTAATTATTTGTTTCAAATTGCATCTCGCCCCATACTGTTCTGCTGATTTTCCTCCCGGAAAAGCGAGTTGCAGCGCAGATGAGGCCCTGTTAAATGGGAGTCTCCAGCATATCCTCTCTTCCTGGTTTATTAGATCCAATTAGGTGGCAGTGTAGTTGTCATCAGCCTCCTTTTGCATCCCTCTCTTCGACGTCCGGGGCTCGGACCCGCCTGGTTTCTCACCGTGGCTCTGTCTCTCTTGCAGTATTCCCCCAGCATGACGATGAGTGTGTGATTTCCCTCCCCCTCCTCCTCTCCAGGATCAAGAGAGTCAGCTGCCGTTCGGAGGATCTCAACGAATTATGCAAGAAGAAGAAGAAGAAGAAGCTAGGTGTATGGGCAGGGACACGCGTGGCGGGGGCCAAAACCCCAGGTTTAGTTTCATGCAATAAAAAGGCTGAACTTTTTATTCCATAAAACATGAAGGACAAAACTTAAAATATTTCAAGACATGACAAGACCCTTCTTTGTGCAGAAGGGTTTATATATGTACATGACACTTCTTTTTGGAAACAAACGGAAGCCTCTAGCACCCAACTCCGATCTCTTTGCTTTGTTCTTTTAAATAAAGACAGAAACCGAACCTGTTGTATGTTTGTGCCGTGCGACACCAGGAAGCTAGTCTAGATATGAAATCATGTTGTCTCTGTTGTAGTCATTTTTTTAAATAAACTGGACAGTTTACAATGGTGGTTTTCGTTCAGAAGGCCTGTTTTTCTTTTTTTTTTTCTGGTTTTTTTTTTTTTTTTTGGTTTTGGGGTTTTTTCCCATGTATTTTTGGGGTTTGTTTTGGTTTTTTTTTTGGTTCGTTTGCAGCACAACGCTTCCTCCTCCAGTTAACAAGATCTGCTTTGGGGAAGAGACTCCACCACCTCGTTATAAACTTGTTAACGCAGGTGACCCCTTCCAGGATCACATCCTCCAATGAATCGTGATCTTGCTCTCTGTGACTGTGGCATGCACTGTGTTAGTCTTTTCCCCCTCCTCTGAGTACAAGAAGAAATCTCTTGTCCCTCCCTTCCCCAGAATCCTTCAGCTGGTTCACTGCAAAAATAGATTTTTTTAAATAATTTTTTTTTAAATCCACCCAAAAAAAAAAAAAAAAAAAAAAAAAAAAAGGTTAATCTGACCTGGGACTTTGAAACTGTGATCTCCAGCTAACTTTGGGATTTTCTGGGGGTTTTATTTGCTTTGGGGGTATTTGCAGGGGGGTTTCTTTTCTTTAGAGATGTGCTCTTGTCAGGATTTCACTTATCTATGATTTGGAACTGGATGGAGATATTTTTTAAGGAATTCTTGTTGTTAAAATGTAACCTTGCTATTCTGTAGGCTCGCTCTGTAATAAGAAAATAAAAATTAATGGCAAGCATCGAAGGCCCTTCCTTCTGGTGGGAGAGGAAGGGACGAGCCAAGGCGGCGGGTTGGGATCTCTGTACATGACACTACCCTGTAGTTTGGTCTTGGTTTTTCTCCAGCTCCCATTTCTGCTCCATGTATATCATATTCTGTAAAATATTCTCTCCCTTGGATTTGACCTTTGTGCGGATTATTGAAAGCATTGTATCTTGTTTCAGTGTTTTTTCTTACCTTGTAGTCTGGTTCGAAAATTACCGAGAGGGGAAAAAAAAAATAATTATTATACATTGTAGTTTGTGTACGATATTTGTTGATAATGTTTTATTAAAGGGATGTCTTTTTTCCGCACCCCTTCATTGAAATGTTTTTGGGGGACATTTGGCTTGTTTTTATTATTCTGACTGCAAGACATGAGATGACAAAACAACTTTTTTTTTTAGTGTGTAATACGAATAATTTTTTTTTTTTTAATGTTTGCCTTCTTTTTCCTAGGCATTTTCATTCTGCTTTACCTGTAGAAAGTCAGGAGGGAGGGAGGGGCGGGTGGGATGGGGGGTCTGAGGGTATCAGTCTCATAGTTACAGTCAGGTTAATATTTTCCAATTAATGCAGATTTGTTGCATTGCATACCCAGGGGCTCCCCAAGGGGTCAAATTTTTACCTTTTCCATTTTACATCTTGTTCAGGTGTGGGGGGCTTTTTTCCTTTGTTTTTTCCTTTTTTTTGTTCTGATGTGAGGAAAATGAAAGGACCGGTTTTAATGTATTTTAAAATGAATAGCTAAATTATTGTCTTCATTGGTATGGGATGGTTTTTGAATGAAACGGTTCCCCCTCCTCCCCCCTCCCCCTGCTGTAATAAATATCAACATAAACATTTGATTTCGGTGCTCTGCAGTTTGTTCCTGGTGTTTGCTGCCATACCCAGGGTGGGAGTTGGGGATTTTTTTCCAACCTTCATCAAGGGCCAAACCCCAGATTTGGGGTGCAGGAGCAGAGGTGAGGCAGAGCAGAGGTGGCATTTTATAGGGGCTGGCTATTCAAAATCCTGGGAATTCAAAATCCCAAAGGGATACAGGATGCAGTTCAGGCCCTGGGTGAGGTTTAGTGATGTCTGTTTGTTTCTTGGAATTTTTTTTTTTTTTAAAGCATTTTGAAAATTTATCCTAGAAGTGGTCAGTGCTTTCTGCACTGTGCTGAGGATGTTCTGGCTGGACACTTGCCCTCCCCACACCCAGCCGGCAGAGAGGGATGTTTTAGGGGCTAAAAAGGGAATTTTGGTACACTGCTCCCCAGGCTTTGCTCGTTAGAGACTGGAGGATTTGGGATACCAGTGTGGTGATGGAGACTCCCTGAGCCAGGAGCTGGGTGCTGCTCCTTCCCTTTGCCAGTCCTGCACTGCTGGGAGGTAAGAAAGGGAGGGGAATGCACGAGTGTTGTTTTCAAAAATATAAATACTGAGCTTGCAGTGGGGTCTGTGACCCTCTTCTTGGGCAAGAGCTGCAGTGCTGGCTGGGTGTGTGCACCCACACAGGAACAAGCAGCTCCAGGAGCTCCCAGGGATGGAGAAAACCAACCTGGTTCCCCAATGGGCAGCATCAGAGGCTGGGGGAAAAATTGGGAAATTCTAGGCCTTTGGATGGGTGGTTGCAAGTGCCAAGTGCCTGAAACTCTCCCAGGAGCTGCTGTGTGAGACTTGTTCTCTACCTTTGACTAGTTGGGGCAGGACGTGGCTGGCTGTGAGCTCTCTCTTTCCTTGTGGGAATGTTCAGGCGTGGGCTGTGGGATTGGGGGGCCATCCTGGAGCTCTGCTGCTCCTGGGAATGCTCCCCCCTGGCACTGGCACCCACAGCCAGGTCAGGGCTGGAATTCCAGCAGCAAGCACCCTGTGGTTGTGGATGCACCTGGAGAAAGGCAAGGAAGCAATGCACTGGGTGGCTGCTGGGTTTGGGAATCTTTGGGAATCACCACTGTGCCCGCACAGCCCAGCAGCAGAGGAGCAGGGTGTGTTTGCACGCTTTGCTGCCTGGGCAGGTTTGTTTCCAGGGTAATCCCACAGATGTCCATGTGCAGCCATCCCCAGTGTGGATTTTGGTCCGGGCAATCACGTCGCCCTGTGCTTTGCAGAAAATAGAGTGTGAGCACTGTCCATCATTTGGTTCCATGACCCCTGAGGGGTTGATGCTGATGAAGAAGTCCTGCCCTCCCAGACCCCCGGGGCCATCCCTGCCTACCCAGGCCCTGCTCAGCTGCCCAGAGCAGCAGGCTCCTGCCCTGCTGCCTGTTGTGTTTTTATTGCAGGGCATAGAAAAGTCCTTCCTGTTGGTTCTTAAGGGTTACAGGCTGGTATTATTAAATATCGCCATGAAACTGCCAAGTTCCCTCCTCGAAACGTCTCCTGAGCCCAGCCTCAGGGATAATTGTCTCCCCCATTAGTTTTCATTAAATTAAATGCAGGAGGAGGATCAGAACAACCAGGGGCTCCAGGCTGAGCACGGTGTGTACTTGTTGGCATGATGTGTGCAGCCTGTGGAGCTGGATTTTGCAGTGGGAGCGGTTCAGGGGAAGGGGGTGTGGAGTGGTGGAGAGCTCTCCTGTGGGCAGCCAGGCTCCCCTGGGTCCTGCAGAGCTCTCCTGAGGGCAGCCAGCCTCCTCTGCCTCCTCATCTCAGGCTCCTGCCACCCCATTCTTGCACGTTCTGCTTCCCTGGCTGCGGATCATGAAAAGTTAATGCCTGGCCCTGGTCCGTGCTGAGGTAACGCCATTCGTCTGCTGAGGAGCCTTTATAACTTATTGATGGCAGCCCAGATGTGCCTCTGTGCCCCACTGCTGGGCTCCCCACCCCACCTCGCTCAGCTGGGCCGATTCCAGCAGGCCACTCCAGAGGAACTGGGAGAGCTGAGCCACGCACGGAGCTTGGGAAGCGCAGCAGGACACAAGGACAGGTGGTGGGGGCTGCCTGGTTCAAGGACCACGACAGGCCAACCTGTGCCAGGCGCCAAGCTGGGAGCTCCACTCATTCCCACCTTGAGCTCCCCTCCAGGCTCTCAGAGGAGCATTCCCTGCACAAGGATCAGCCGCTCCTTCCAGCAACACACAAGTCTCTCAGGTGAGAGTGGCTGTGCCCCAGCAAAGCAGGGACATGGCCTCACACCCTTGTGTATGATCCCCTCACCTGCCGTGGCTTCTCGATGCCTCACACAACCCCTGAAGCCTTGTTCTCCTGCTGACCATCCCACGTCTCCCTGCTTCCGCTGTTTTTCAAAACTGCCTTTGCTCTGCCTTCGTCCATCCCTCCCTGTGCTTGTGCTTTGTCTCAGCTCAGCTTGGGCACAGCAGGGCTCCAGCTTCTCTCAGCCTCTCCCCTTCAACTGCCTGCCCTGACAGAGATGTCTTTGTTGAGAGGTAAAAGCAGCTGAAGGGACTCTGCCTCTTCCAGACAGACCATCCCCACAAATTCCCACATGTACGAGAAGCACACGAGGTGTTTCACCTCTACACAACCCCTCTCCAGCACAGCTGCTCTTCCACCAGGCTTCCTCAGGGAAATTCTCTCCTCAGGAATGCTAACGGGCAGCTGGCTGCCCTGCAGGACTTCCTCCCTAGGACGGGTAATGACCCGAAGCTGGAAGAGCGAGGGGATGTCAGGCAGGGTCCGTGTGACACAGCAGGGAGGCAGCAGCCCGAGAAAGAAACACCCACTGCGTGTGACAGGCTCCACAGAGCACAGCTCTGTTGAAATGTATTCCCAAACACCTGGCTGCAGATCACAGACCTGAACAGATTTACTCCGATGAGCTGAATTAGGCATCCCCCGAGCAGGCAGGATTAAGATGATGCAGAGCAGTGCAATGCTTATGAGTTTTTTCTCTTTCAAGCACTTCTGCTAACTATGAAGGGATTTGTTAATTTAGCCTGCAGCCACTGCATCCCAATTGACGGGGTGCAATTGTTGATCTCAAGTGAGACCGGTGAACGTTCCCAAGCCCTGCAGAGTGGAGCTGCCTGACGGACTGGGGCTGGAACACACAACTGGGGTGTTCATCCAGATGGCCAGGGATCACAAAGCACAGACCAGCCTCTGACACAAGACACCGAAGTGAGATGAATTTCTTGGAAATGCGCTCTTCCACACCTTAAAATAGCGCAGGCTGTCCTCTCCCTTCCCATGTGCTGGAGGGTACCAGAACTGCAAAACATTCTACATTTGGCTGCAGCTAATTTAGCTTTCATTTTACAAAACCCACACTAATCCCCCCATGTTAAAAAGAATATGCTTCCTGCTCAGTTAACTCTGTGTGGCAGGAAGAAATTCTTCCTTTGTATTTTTAGCAGCAAATACCAGCTACAGGCACCAAAGTTTCCCGCTACATTCTACACCACTTTCCCCAAATGCACAGGTCTCTTCATCCAGGATTGGGGGATAAAAGGACTGTGGTTCTACAGATCCAACAAAGCAATCCCTCCGATTAAGTGCTTTGGGAACTAAGCACAGGGCAGCACGACGCATCCCACGGCAGCCAGGAGTAAAACAAAGTCAAAGCCAGGCAGAATGAAAAAGCCTCGTGGCTCAGGCTTTCCCCTTGAAGCTTTGTAAGTCTCTTCTGCATTCAGAGGGACTCAAAGCAACCTCGGGAATAGGTTTGAGTCTGGCTCTGTGCAGAAGCACACTGAGAGCAGAGCCTGCGCAGAGGAATAATGACTGGCTTATGTTCTTCCCAGGCAATGGAGGAAGAGTGCAGGAGGATGCATCTGACGACTCCTCTAACCCAAATCCAGAGGTGAGCCCCTAAAATGAAAGAGTTTCTTCATGTACTATTTAGTTTAAAAAAAAAAAATTTTTACTTTCAGTAACAATATAATTTATTTTTTAAAGTAAATTAATCCACCTTTCTTTAATTATACGCCGGTTCTGGCAAAGAGAAGCAGCAGGTACAGTTGGTGAAGTATTTTCATTTGAGCTGAATTTCACACAGTTCCATGCAGATACAGTGCCAGAAACTTCTTGAATGTGTCTGGCTGAAAGCCAGAAATTCCAGCGGGCTTCTGCAGAGAAAAAGACACGGATGCTCAGTTTGCAGTGAAGTGATTAATGTAGACAAACAACGGCTTTAAACATGCTTGAATAAGACTTTCAGGCATGGCAGCTTCCAAATTGTGCTCTCCCTCCCCAGAAGGGTTTGGGTGGGGGTACTTCCACTGGTGTCAATCTCAGAGGGCAGAACCCCTTTGCCTGTGAGTGAGATGCCCTCCCAGCATAACCAGTACTGGCAGCTCTGTGCTCTATTTACTCCCCAGAGAGGCTGATGGTCTCGTGTGAGAGCTCCTTTCCTCAGAGCTGGCTTTGAACAAGCACACTATGAGATGGTGGATTTCAGCTGGGGGTATCTGTATGCAGGAGTTCACGTTGAGCTTGGCATGTCACACATCAGCACTACAAATACCCAGGAACTGTCTCCTCAGAAATACCTGCTTGGGTGAAAATGAGGCCAATGTCCCCTTCGGGTCCCCCCAGCTAGTTTAAAACCAGCTGCAGCTCTGTGCCAGCTCCCAGACCCCAGCTGTGGTGAAAGGGCAGCATTTCCACCACCATTTCCCAAGTTTTCCTTACCGTAACAACTCTCTTCTTGACTTCTGGGACACACTGGGCTCTCTCATACAGGTTCTGATCAGAGTCAATCCAGACCAGATTTTTTATGCCATCATTAGAGACAAGGTCTGTTGTATTTAACTGGAACACCATGAACTGGAAGAGCTGTCCATCTGTGCCAATGCTTTGCACCACTACTGGCTGTTCCAAAACCTTGGGATCATTCTAGGAAAAGAAGGGGCATGTGGGGGAGAATGTTTCAAAAGCTAGTTACAACAGAAATTGTATGAGTACTTGCTGATTCTGCATCTTTGGGTTGGTTTAAAGCCAAGATTTTAATAAATATATTGTTACCTTGCCCAGAAAATTACTCTAGTCAAACAAGTTTTGAATGTAGATTTGGTATTTTAATTAAAATTCCTCCTTCAGCCAGCACTGAACTGTCAATTTACATACTGAGCTGTGGGATGGGTTAGAGTTTCACAGCTGAACTTATTCCCCGGTCCCTGCTGCATCACAAACACGCTCATTGCTCAGCAGTGGATTTCTGGATTTCTGAAGGCCGGGTTTTCACCTCTGCACTGGGAAGCTTGGATGTGAAAATCACTGTAAGGGGCTTTCAGGCCTCCCTGCACTGTCTGCAGCAGCAGGGGAAGGGAGAGGCCCAGCAGCAGGCTCCCATACGTACCCCGTGGAGCGCCCTGGCCTTGGCCAGCGCGTTGCCAAAAGCAAACATCAGCATTTTAGCACGGAGCTGTTCTGGTCTGAACCTGTCCGTGCGAACGTTGGCAGACTCCAGGAAGAACAGGGTGTGAGGATGAGAGTAGGGATAACCATCTCTGAAACCTAAAGGGCACATACTCATGTCAGAAGCAGCTCAGGAAGACACTAGGCAGCCAAGGCTTTCTCCCATTATCTTCAGGAACTGCTCAAGCAGTTTGCTGGGGTTTGAGTTTTGTCCTCAGCCCTGCTTAGGCAACAATATCCACACAGGGATCTGGAGCACTTGCACTGCAAACCTGTGCCTGTTCCTCTGTCCCTCATTCCCACACACTCCCTACTCTCAGCTGGCCCCAGAAGGCCCAGGAGTGCCAAGCTAAGCCAAACACAGATAATTATCATCAGCACTGACCTGTGTCATTGAGCTCTTTGTACACATTCACCTCCTGAAGATCGATTGTAGGCGCAATGGGATAGAAGGTCTCCAGAACATGCTCTTTGGTGGCCAGTATCTCCTCCTTGGAGGCTACTGGTGGTATTGGGGTCTTAGAGTTCATGAGAATTCCACTCAGGCCACGGACCTGAAGGAGGATGGATTCTGGGGAGGGAAATTAGGCTACAGTCAAACACTGGTGAAATAACATCAGGGAAAGATGCACATTTCCTTTTGCCAGTCTGTTCTGCAAGGCTCACTCTGTCCCACTCACCTCCAAACCCATCTTAAATAGTAGCTCAGCTGTAGCTTCTTCATCTAAAATGCCAACGTTAATTGCTAGAACTAAGTTCTTAACTAAACATCCTTAGAAAAACAACAGCAATGATTTAGGACATAAGAAAATAAACAATTTGGTTTGTTTAAGACATTGGTTCCCTTCTCCCACCATCTTGTCAATACTGATTAACACCTAATAATCTCCTCAGGGACAGCATTCTGCCATCATCCAAGGCTGCCCATGCCAACAGTGCTATATAAACCAGAAAGAATTACCTGGCTCCAGAAATTGTTTAATTTTTTCCAAGTCCTCAGCCTTAAAGCCAGGAGCTTTGCTACCCCTCTTATCTTACCAAGCTAAATGCTTCCACCACAGCAGCAACTGACCTCTTTCCCATGTTGCTGCTATCCTTAAGTTTCTAGCCAACATCCTTTTACTCAGAGAAGGATACTTCCCAGACATTAACCGGCATATATGTATCAGGTTTTCAAACAGCATTGGGCTGTAAAACAAGAAAAGAAACAGTTACATAAAAATGAGATCATAATAGCAGGCAGATGCTTCCGGGGGACAAATGCTGTAAAATTACTGTATGTAAAACATACAATGGCATAACACTCCCAAACAGTTAACAGAGATTGCAGATTGATATCACACACACCAGGCCTGTTTCAAGTTGGCAGAGGTAATGCTTACAATTACTTTAAAAACTGATACTCTGCATCAGCTAGTAGATTTTGAGTTGAAACAGACATTGGCCTGAAAGAAGCTTTGATCTAGTGTATTTATGTCAGTGCTACTGTAAATATTCAGAATTGGGTTTTATTTGTTACTTCGGCTGTTGCTTTTTTTGTCTGACAATCTGATGAAGAGGGTCTTGCACAGCAGACCCTCTTCCCACAGAAGAGCTGTGTATGAATTGTCTCTGGAGTTCAAAACCTCCCTTACAGCTGAGGACTCACCAATATCGCTCCCTCCTGGGAGCGACCTCTGCCGTGTCCCAGAGCCGCGCGTGGGACACCATGTGTTTCGCCCTCTCCTCGAGCTCCTGGAGCCCAAGGGCCGGGTTATCCATAATGCCCTGCACGGCTGGGGGCAAACCCTCCACGAGCTTCGTCTTGGTGAGCCACTGCGCCTGCCGCACTCCTGGAAACACAACCCAAGGCGATCTGGGTGATGCTCAATGCCCCCCTCCAACCCCAGCCTGTCTGTGACCGAGGCCGCCTGGCAGCTCATGCGGCTGGGCAGGCTCTTCACAGTGTTTTACACTCTGTGCCAGGAGAACCCTTGGCAGGAGGGGCAGGCAGGGCGAGTGCTTGGCCAGGGGACAGCGCGGGGCGTCGGGTACCTTCCAGCATGCGGACACCCTGATGGCAGATGTAGCAGCCGCGCTCCTGGTACAGCGGCATCTCCTCGTAGCGCGGCCCCGGCGAGTGCCAGGGGTCGCGCCAGCCGCGCTCCCAGGGCGGGAAGCGCGGCCGGGCCAGGCCGGGCACGTAGTGCAGCCGTTCCGCGTATGTGACGGTGTCCAGCTCCACCTGCTCCCGCACCGGCCGCGGCTCCGCCATCTCCGCCAGCACCTCCGGCGGCGGACCCCGCACGGTCCAGGGCGTGCGCGGAAGAGGCGCGCGGTGGCGGGGCCGCCCCGCGCGGGTGGCGATGCCGCGGGTGAGGCCCCGCGCCGCCGCGGCTGCCACCACCCCCGCCCGCCTCAGCGCCTTCGGCCCCGCCGCCATCGCCGCCATCCTCCTCCTCCCCAAGTGGCCTCAGCGCCCGCCCGCCGCCATCTTGGCAAGGGCTCGTCCCCACCGTCACCCCCCGTGACTGACGGCGGCGGCGGCCAATGGCGGGCAGGCGCGCCCCGCGGTAAGGGAGGGTCGGCAAATTGCCTGGCGGGTGAGGGCAGGCGCTGGGTTGGCGAGTGGGAGGTGGGAGGGGAGAGGCGCCTCGTCGCCTGTGGGGCGGCGAGGGGGCACTTGAGAGACCGTCCCTGGGCGGGAGCCGGCAGAGCCGGCTCCTGTGTCCCGGGGCTGGGGCCGCTCTGCCCCGGGCGCGCACAGTAAGTGCTCGGAACTCTGTAAATCTGTGTAGCTCCCAGCCCGGGCTTCTCGGACTCACCCCCGGCCACGGGGGTTACCCTCCCGTTCGTAGCCCGTGGGTGCTCCGGGCGGACGGGGCGGTAGGAAGCCGGGCGAGTCGCCTTGGGTTCTCTCTTCCGTTCCCCGCCTCCCTCATTGAAATGAGTGTGTTTCTGTTACAGGGCTGAAGGTTAGTTAATTAATTGACCTTGACAGCGAAACTGCTGGAAGCGCTAAATGTTCGCTTCCTCCGCTTCGTCACCCGTGGCTTCATAATTTCCTGTGGACCGCTTTGTGTCCGAGGGCTGCGGGCACGGGCGCGTTGTGAGCAGCTTCACTCGGGCCGGGTGTGAGCGGAGGGCCCCGCAATGTCTGCAGCGTGGTTTTGACCCGAGGAGTGCAACTCACTGGGAAGCAACGGGAGCAAGGGATAAAATCCTGTGCTTCCTGGCCTCCCCTACCTGTGCGTTTAAAGCCGTGTATCCAAAGCCCCGTAACCAAAGTGGGTGTTTGCCTGAGACTTCGCCGTCTTTGCCTCAGGTCTCTTGGCTCCGAGCGCCGCTTTCAGCTCGCTGCCCTCCCCCGCTCCAAAGCTGCGCAGTGCTCAGGCCGCAGCTGGTTTGTTACCCATTGTCCTGGTTTGTTACCCATTGTCCTGCTGCTTGGGTTTGTCACCCTTTCTCCTGGACCGAGCAGCGGATTTTTAAGATGTTTCTGCTCCGGGTGACCAAGCAGCTCTATTGTAGGAGATCAGCGCGGCGGAACGAGCGGGATTCAAGGGTGTAGCTTTGCCTGGGCAGCCTGTGTGGGGAGCAGGGCCCGAGGCTGGGCTGAGGCTCTGCTCTGGGCTGCTGTTCGTGCCGGGGCACTGAGCACTCGAGCACAAATGGGGTGTTGCAGGCACAGATCAGCTCCAGGTTTTCGGTCTAAACGCGCAAGACGCTCAAGAGAGATTTCCTGTCCTTCCCCGAAAACACCCAGCTGATGAGCACACGCTGCTTTTCGTCGTGCTGGGTTTGATGCAGGGCTTGTGTTTTGCAGGCGATGAGTGACAGCGAGGAGGACTGGCTGGCTCTGAGGCCCCAGGAACCTTCTCCATCCCAGTGCTGCGGCAGCGGCTGCAAGCCCTGCATCTACGATGTGTACGAGAAGGAGCTTGCACGGTGGGAGAGAGCCAAAGCAATGCAAGACAAAAGCCTTCTCGTGGGAAAGGAGGAGCAGGTCGATTTCTCTTCATCGCATCCTGGAGCTTGTGCTTTGATCGCACTCGTTCCAGTGTGGGGTGGTGGTGATGGGTGAGGGATGCAGGGATGAATTCGAGTGGTGCCTTAAGAGAGGGCTGTAAATGCAATTCCCCAAACTCAGCCTTCACCCTCCCCCTTGGCCACTCTCTCCCTGCTGTAATGTGATTTTCCAAGTGTAGAGTTCTCCCTGGTGTCGCATTACAGCTCTGGCTCTGCTGCTTCTTCCTTTGAGAAGCTTTGTTTTCCTCACCTTTCTCATCTTTGCCTGATTTTTAGGCTCGTATTTTGATGCCGAGACAACACTGCGTTGTGTGCAGTGGAGCAGTTGTCTTCAGAGTGTAATTTTTAAGCCTGTCAGTGCCCTTTTACGTTAGATTAACTATGCTGGGTCAAGCAAAAAAGATCAGCTGAAACAACTGACAATATTTTCTGTTCACTGTGGCCATCAGCAGGTTGCAAAGTTGCCCCCAAAGCAGTGCTTGGCTCTTTTAGCAGAATTATTTCTGTTTGTTTCCAGACCTGAGAAAATGATCACAGTGAGTCATAATAGGATGACCTTGCTGTAAGGTGTAAAAAAAAAAGTAATTTAAAAAGGTGGTGGTGGGGAGAAATGCAAGATCCCAAAGTGCACGCTGCAGAACATGATAATGAATCAGCAGAGAGCTGGAATTTGCGCCGGGCCTCAGTGTTTAATATACGTCCTGAGTATCTCTGGCACTAAATGAGCACACACGTTTGCTTCCAGAGAAAAATGAAAT
The DNA here is from genome assembly GCF_017590055.1 of Onychostruthus taczanowskii. Classification (NCBI taxonomy): domain Eukaryota; kingdom Metazoa; phylum Chordata; class Aves; order Passeriformes; family Passeridae; genus Onychostruthus; species Onychostruthus taczanowskii. Next base: position 3,709,439 of record NW_024504786.1, read on the forward strand.
AATAAAAGACACCATCTAACCAAGTAATTATTTATTGTTGTTCTTGCAGAGCAATAATTCAGAGCTGAATCCAGATACATTCACTGCATTCAGCGTGAGCTCGGTGCAGCAGCTGACAGAGGACACCTACCAGTACAAATTTGAATTACCGGGAAATAGCAGCCTGCCATTGAGTTTAGGACAACATATCGTGTTAAGGTATTGTTCTCTGTGCTAGTTAAACAGTCTGCATTATGTAACCTAACACGTAGGGTTTTGTCACTAGACAAAGGCTTCATAGCAGGCAAATCATGATTTCTGTACCTCCACAATGACACAGATGAAAGAGCTCGTGAGCTCGCTGCCTCTACTAATTCTATGGTAAAAGCTGTAGTTTTCTTCAGCATTATCCCTGCGTTGGTGGCTCAGAAAGAACTAGGTGTGATTAAGAAAATATATTTGCAGAAAGAAAGATCTAAAAGAATAGGTGTTACAACAGATTATTTACTCCAGCGTGTCGGAATGAAGACAATGAGCTGCACTTGCCCCAGAGCTGGGTGTTTTAGGCCCTGTATCTTGGGGTAACTCAGCACCCCAGTACCCAGGCACTGCCTGACTGATTTCTAGCAAAACAACCCTCCTATGTCGTTTGCTGCTTGCCAGAAAGGGGCCACTTGGGGAAAGTTTCTGTCTCTCAGCCATCTGTGGTGATCATTGCCAGACAGAGAAAGTCCTGTTAGATGCCATTGATGTGCATCTGTTGACGTCCCTGGTACGTTCAGGGCTGGTGTGTGCAGCTGGCTCTGCTGGCAGCACACGCTCCTCCCTCCAGCCCTGCCTCATCACACAGCACAGGAAAAGCTTTGGTCACTTCAATCAATTCCTGTGGTCAGTAGCAAAGAGCAGGGTGGATAATTCCATGGAAAGGGAATACTTACAGGAAAATACAGTCTATATTGACAAGGCCTGAGGTCAAGGCTGTGCCTTGGCTTTTGTTATTTGATTACCAGATGCTGACTGGATGCATAAAGTGACCCCAGCCTAAAAGGAACAGCAAACTTAAGTGTTTTCTCTCCCCTTTGCCACTCATGCATGTTCTTACAAAATCCCTCTCAGGGGTGTGGTAAATCCCTTTCAGGAGCTGGATGTGGTACAGCTGAGGCCACCACCGGGAAAACAAAAGGTGCTGTTAGCCATTCTGTTCCCCCTGGATTTCTGCCTCTGGAAGGGAAATATTTTGCATCTGTGCACAGGCTGGGCCACTGGGCAGAGGATCTGTCTCCCAGAGAGCTGCAGGAGCCCCCCAAATGACCCAAGTCACAGGGATTTCCTGTTTGTCTTCTCAGAGGAGTGGTGAATGGTCTGGAGGTCCAGAGAGCCTACACTCCAATTAGCCCCAGGAATGCAGAAGGTTACTTTGAAGTTCTAATCAAAGTAAGTAAGCCTGGACAGTGTGAATTAGAGTATAAGGTGTTTTCTTTAGGAACCAAGCATGCTGTCAGTGTTTCAAGTGAGATTCTCTCAAATCCCTCATGGACTGTTTCTCTGTTGTTTTGAAGCATTCGTGCTTTGCTGATAAAAATTGCAGTTTTTCCTACAAAACTGAAAGCAGAATGAGTTGACACACAACAAGTGCTTTGCAGCAGAAGCCCTGGGATTGCAGCAGAGAGCCCCTGGGATGGAGAGATGTGTCCATTCCACTTCTCTCCTTTTGTTTTGCTTTTTCGGGCTGTCTTTGAAATTGCATCCATTTGTCAGCCCAGCTGAACCACAGATTTTGGGAAATATTTGCCCTTATCCTCCCCTCTGTATTTTACTTGACAAGTGTCCTCACTCTTATGGAGTCAACCACAAAATGCTGGTTGGGTTCAAAAGGATTTTATAGGAAATTTGGCTGGAAATTTGTCTCATGTCAGTCTTCAGGGTGCTCATAAATTACTATTTTGTGTGGCAAATACTGACTTGAGTATATTTCCAATACTGCATCTGTATGTCACCAGGGCAGACACAGACTTCAGTACAGGTGTGAAATTCAGAGTGCTGGGTATCCCAGGTGGCTTGCAGAGAAGGGCCACTTGTTCTCTGCCTGTCTTCCAGGATTTCATGTTTCTGGGGTTTATTATGCATTGTGTGTTCTAACACAATCCCTGCTCTTTAGAAAAGTGAACAGCTTCTCTAGGACACCTGTGGGAGGGTCATTTCCCCATTCTTGTGGCAATTGGTGTGTGGTGGGGAGAGAAACGTTGCATTTGAGTTGCATTAATAGGATACATTCATAGGATGACTGTGAAATTTCATGTATAGCAGCTCATTACTCACAGGTTTTGCATTTCAATAATAATAGTAATGATTGTAATGATACCTTTCCTTTATATAGAACCTTTCATCCCAAAAGGAGCTATAGTTATTCTTTGGCAGTGACAAAAGAGGTTGGTAACACCCAGTGTAAAGCAGCCATTTTTATAACTCACTCTGTAGGTTGTGGTATATTTCACACTATTGAGGCAATTTTGGAAAGTAGTATATTATTATTACTATGCAATCCAAGCACTGTTCAAACCCTTCTGTCTCCTGTTATTATGGCATTGCATTTGTGATACTACAGTTAAGAGTGAGGCAGTTGCCATTTACAGAGCATAACCCTCTTTTTGAGTGATTTTATAATGTTAGGGTTTCTCTCCATGTAAAACGGGGTGTGGAAGTTTCCCCCCAGGAGATACATTTTTTTTCTTTTTATTTAGAAAAACGCATTTTAAACCCACTCAATCACTTCAGTTTTTTTGGAAATAATTTTGGTGAAAGAAGGATTGTTTTAGTTTCCATTACCCCTGTCCTTCGGGAATAGGCAGTAAGGGAACTTTTCTGTTCTTGCCTTGGGTTTCTGGATGTGTTTGAAGAAGGGAGGTTTAAAATTTGCTTCTCTGAAGCAAGTGCACACTCTTTGCACGTGACTTAGCACCTGCCCAGAGCCCTCTGAACATAAAAGAATTCTGACAATAACTCAGAGCCTGGATATGTGTGTGATTTACCTTTTGAATCGTGCCAATACTTCTTAATATTTCAGGTTTAAGTGAGAGGCTGGGAGGGGAGGAGCATCTGTGTTCTTTCTTAGCTAACACTGCTTGCAAGCACAAGCACGGGCTCCCTCACTGGCTTTTTCTGAGCTGCTTTGTGGTTCACCAATTTTGTTTGCCTGCAGTGCAGCTTGGTGGCCAGCCAAGGCACTGGGGTGTGGAGCCGGGCTTCTCTCCAATGCCTGTGCAGGAAATACCCCCAAATACACTTCTTTTGTGTGGGCTGGAGTTGCCAAGGGCTGGTATCACATCCCATCTTCTGACCCCTGATTGTGTTGCTCTTCCCCAGGCTTATCCTTGTGAGAGCCATTGTGTGCTGCAGCTTTGAGCTTTTCAGCTCTTGCTGCTTGGGCCAGTCCTGGTTCTCCAGCCACATCCTGGACTGTGGCTGCTCTTTTGCTCACATTTCTCTCTTAAAACATTCAGTGGTCACACGTTTAGGGCATGGATGGCAACATCCAGGCTTGGATAAGCCCTTCATTTTCCAGCCTCTCATCCCTTCTCAGTTTCCAGCAAGCACTGAGTCCTTCTCCTCAGTCATGAGCGAGGTCAGCATTCCTGCAGGCAACAGCAATGTTGTTTGTGCCTGGTGGAAAGTGAGGCAGGTTTTTGCTCGTGTTTTTCTTCCATGGGGCCAAAATTAACATATTCTTTTGGAACTGTGGAGGCATCCCTCAGCATCCAGATGATCTGGTCTGAAAACAAAGAGTTTTACAAATGAGAAGCCTGACTTTGGGTCACTAATTGTATCAGCGCAGCATCTGAGAGACTGAAACAAAGCAAGAGCTATGCAGTGTTTATATAACTAACAGTACCCAGAGGGCATTTCCAGACCCCCATACCCTGAGATCTGGAGAACACTTGAAGGCCTGCACTGTGCTTTGCATTCAAGACACTCTTCTCTGTGTGCTTTGTAAGCAAGAACTCTGATAAGCTTTTTCCAGTTTTGGAAATTCAGGCTGCATGAGAGGAGGGTTGTGTTTACATTATAGTCAAGCTGGAGTGGTTCCAATATGATTTAATTTAAATGTCTTTGTTTTGGGTATAACTTTGAGTTATTTTTCAAACAGATCATTCTTTCTTTTTTAAATACACAAAGTGGGGGTTTTTTGTCCTCTTTTCGTTTAAACGTAGACAACTTTATAATCGACTTTAAGCTGGGAAACTTTCCAATGGAGTATAATTATTCTTTTCTTTTGTGCCATGTTTTTTATTAGTGCTATGAAGCTGGACTAATGTCACAATACATAAAAACGTGGAAAAGAGGAGACGTGGTCTTTTGGCGTGGGCCGTTTGGAGGGTTCCCATATCAACCTAATAAGGTTAGTTCCTAAGAGCCATAGGATGCTTCAGCCTGTGGCAGCAGGCTTTGTTCAATACTCTGAAGGGAAGACATCAATTTGATTACTGTTTTCATGATTATTTTAGAGACTTCCTGGGTTACTGTACAGTGTGACAGCATTAGCAGTCAGTTGGAGCGCTTTCTTGAACTGCAGAATATTTAACAGGGAAGAGGAGGTAGGTGGGAGACAGGAAAACATTAGCAAGGCTGTGTGTTCATCACTTGCATTAGGAGTTCCTGATGTGCCTAACAAAGGGAACTTTCTTTGCACCAGCAATGAGTGTGGATGGGTTTTTGCCTGATTTGACCCACATCTGTGTTGTGAGTGAGTAGGGGTGAAGGGGAGGTGTTAATCTCCCCCTCTCTTGGGTATTCCCTGAGCTGTTGAGGTGTCAGGTCGCTCCCCAAATGCTGATCCCACCTGCCAATACCAGGCTGGCTGCAGGGAAAGGCAGATCTGGTTTCAGGGGGAGGCTTCTCACACACACTAGTTCAGTTACTTAATTCTGACCTTTCAAATGAGGAGCAAATTTGAAACACTGGTCATTAAGATCCCAAACACTTTTGGAGTTTTTGGTGGATTTTTTTTTTTTTTTTTTTAATTTTTATTTTGCCCTAACAAAAATAAGTAAAATCTGAGTGGCCAAGCTCTATGCAGAGCAATTGTGTCCTGCTTCCTGACACACTCGTTTCCTCCAGAGGACATTCAGGATTTTACTTTGCAGCAACCAAGAGAAACCCAGGGAGCATTTCCAGTGGAAGAAAACACACAGTGGGTCAGCAAAGCATACTGCAGAATTGAAACTGAAACATGAATAATTGAAATCAAGGCTAAAGTTAGGATAAAGTAATATATTTGGGGAAAATCCAGTTTTGATAGATTTGATATGTCAATTCCTTAAGTGCTATCTGTAGTCCTTCGCAGAAAAATACTTTTTGGGATCTGAATTTACCAGTTCATGACCTTCTGGTGTGTTGTTTCTCAAGAGACCCTTTACCAGGATGGCAGCAAGAGGAACTGACCATGAGCACACCCATTTCCAGCCACCACAGCTCATTCCAAATTCTCTGTTTTGTTGTTAGCATGGAGAACTCCTCATGCTGGCCTCTGGCACCGGCCTTGCACCAATGATTCCCATCCTCCAGTCCATAACAGATGATGAAGAGGATGAAACCTTTGTAACTCTTGTTGGCTGCTTCCCAACCTTTGACAAAATTTATTTAAAACCTCTTCTGCAGGATTTGGCTCGGTACTGGAATATTAGAATATTTTATGTCCTAAGCCAGGTAAATAAATGGATGTGAATCATGTTTGTATGAGGGTTCTGTGTGCTGGATGAGCCTCTGCCTCCTCCACTTTTCCATAAGCAAAGCATGAGCTTAATTCTTTCCCAGTCATCAGGCCTAATTTGTGATCCAGTAGCTGCTGTTCTTAAACCTGCTGCATGTACTCACACTGCTACTCATCTGGAGAATTTTGGGGAAGTGGCCATGACTGTTCCTCTCTGCCTCCCTGTTCTGTTGGGGTGGACCTGCTGTTCCATAGTCACTGTTGGTTATTCCCCCCATTTTAGACAGTTGTTGTTGCACCCAAACAGCAAATAAGCTGTTTCTTTCTTCCTAATACCAATGCCTTAATCTGTCCTTGTCTTCCATTCTTCGCTCGTGGCTAGAGCTCTCCTCTGGTGTGCTATCACCAACTTCCCAGCAATTATTTTTCCTTGCTGACCCATTTTTAAACTTCTGAAAGTTGTCTCCCCCTCTGTAAAATCACTTTTCTGCCACATTCATGGGATGAGGGCATACCTCTCAAAGGTCTTACATTTTGAGCAGTCTTTTTCATTTCCATTTGGTCCCAAAGTTGCCTGTGTTCTGCATGGATTTGGTGGTTAAAAATTATTTCCGTCAGAAATGAGGATTCATTGCTGGGAGGATATAGAAAGAATTATTTATGCTAAGGGAATGAATCCCATTGCATTTTTAGTTCCTCAGATGAATCATTTCTTGAATCTCTCACAGTGGAACTGCCTCATACATTCTGTTCCACACGTGGCCTCAGCAGGATGAGATTTGGTAGAGGGAAAAGTGCTGGTGACTTGGGCACCCCCTCAGCTGCTCTGTAGGAGCATAACCATAATTGTCTCTGGTGACATGGCTTAAATACCCTTTTCAGAGTGTTTAAACTCTGACTGCTGTCTCAAGAGCATGAGGAGGCCTTGAAATTCAATCAGCAAAGGGCACAAAACCCACCTGACCCCTGTCAACACTGCCCCTCCTCTGTCCCTTTTTCCTCCTCTCTTAGCAGGTTTGTGGTAGTCCAAGGCTGGCTTGTGCATTCTCCCTCTTGGGATTATGTATCTGTCTGTATTTCATTGTGCTGCCTGTCACCACCACATCTGAGCACCTTCTGCTCCTGATTAATTGCAGCAGGGGAGTCCCTGCTGGATCCAGCACCACAGGAGCTGACACTTCTCATGGGATCAGAGCTGTCTCTGGAGCAGAGCTGGCTTCTTTCAGTTTTGGTCAAGGGAGATGGGACTGAAAGAGACTTGGGAATGGGAGAGGCAATGGAGAGGAATAGACTTGGGATTTGGAAATAGGAAAGGTGCCCTGGGAGATGGTTCTCAATGGAAAAGGTTCTGCAGCATTTATTTGTGATAGTTACACTCTGGTTTTGAGCGAGCGGCCAGGTCCTGTGGCAGGGAAAGATTTCATCTGGGCTTGGGAACAGGAATGAAGCTCTCAGGAAGGGTCAGTGTCACCCACAAGGTGTCACAAAGGTGGAAAACCTCCTGTGCACCACTCTGAGGGGAGGAGGGAGATTTAGCTCTAAGGAATGCTGTCTTTTTTAATATCACACACAGCAAACCTTTTACCTTTCCAGGAAACTTCGCTGGAAGAACTTCCTTGGAGCTATCAGGAAAACACATACACTGGTCGTCTCAGTGAAGACTTGATGAAGACAATAGTAAATTCCTGTCGAAGAAAGCCATTTGTATTAATCTGTGGCTCTTCTTCATTCAGTGAAGATATGAGTAGATACTTGAAAGCTGCAGGAATTGAAGAAGATTCCTGTTTTGTCTTTTAGCAGTACATTCCTGACCTGAGGAACCTTAGGCTGAGCCTTGGAGGTCCTTGCTTCTTTGCAGACATTGCACAAAATGGGCCTGCTCAGAAGACTGAGCTCCTTGGAGCAGCTGTTTGTTGATCCTCACTCTGGGGTGTTTTAAGGAACAGGTGCCATTCCAGAATGGCTGGTACATGGTGTGCCACCCATACCTCAGGGACCTGCATGGCCATTTTAATGGAAGTCTTCAAGTGCAATTTTAAGAGAGAGATCTCCTAGATAACTAGAAAGCATCTAGTTATCTAGGGGTACTAGAAAGCATCCATGCACACAGCTGTGCTGTAATATGAGGATTGGTGACTTGCTTTGCCATCTGTGTTATTCTGCAGTGGTGTTGTGCCCTGTTAGGTGTCCAGAGGAGGAAATCCTCAGGGATTCTTGCCAGGCTAAGGGGACATCAGACTTGGGATCACTTTGGTTCTGTCACGTGCAGGCTGATGTGAGGCAAGTCCCTTAAACCTCACTGTGCCTCAGTTGCCCCACTGTACATTAATACAGAGAAAGTGGCACTGGTCTCTGAAAACAACCCTTCCAGCTATATATGGAAAAAGTATCCATAAGGATGGAATGATACATCCTGTCTAGTGAGAACCTAGGCAGGCTGAGCTCCTGTCCTGGCACAGCCTGTGTTACCTACCCTGTGTTTAGCCCTTGAAATGCTACCTGGGGACACAAAGAGCACGTCCTAAAACTGGGAGGGCGTGGCTGGGTGGTGGCTGCTGTCTGTCAGGGACGATGGTTATTTGCTTTCCATGTCCCCTAAGTGTTGTAGCATAACCCTTGCTCGTTAAATTGAACCTCTTTACAAATAAACAGCTGTTTGATGTTGTCACAGGACTCTCTCAGGTGCCTGAGGAGGTTCCCTAAGCATACAGAAACACCACCTGAGGAGGGAAAGCTGCATGGTTTCTGCTGGGGTGCTTCCCTGTGGGTCAGGGAGGAGAGCCAGGGAGCTGCCTCAGGGATGGCAGCCTGGCACAGCACCAGCCTGGGCACCTGGGCCTCTTCCTCTTTTTTTTCAGTCCAAAATGCTGCTGCTTTTTCTCTGAGGTATGTGCTATCCACACTTTTACCTTTTCAGACTGGTGTGTTTAGTATCTACACCTGGAAATACTACAGTCCTGCACACCTTGTGTCTTTCTGTTCATTCCCCGTTCATCCTCTGTTGGAGTTTTCCAGGCTGTCTCAGATGATTATTGCATTATCATGCTTCTTTGTTACCTGTGTCTAACACTACACAAAGGAAATGTAGTTTGTTACACAAAAAACACAGCGTGCACTGAAGTGGTGGCTTGATTCACACATTTGGGAGGGAGTGTAAGTTCCCTTTGCACTGCTGAGATTTGTCTCCAGTTACCAAATGCCTGGAATTATTCAAGTGTAGCTGCAGCTTTCATATTAACTTCCTTGGAGAAAGGGCTGACAGGAAAGCCATCTTCCTAACCCAAACTGGGGTTCTGGTTTTAAAGGCATGGAGATCCAGGGAAGTTGCCCATGGTCAGTCCAAGGCAAGCTCTCATCTCCAATCCATGCTGTGCTTCAGCCTCCCTAAGTCACTGTGTAGTGAAAGTGCTTTGCACACAGGCTGATAAAATAATGAGATGCTTTCTCCAGTTGCTCTCCCTACTTTGGCCTTAGCTAGGAATATGGACAAAATCTTTTTTGTCAGATATTAAGTATTTGAAAACCTTGCTTCTAGTCCTCTAGCTTTAAATATTATATCTCTTTGAGATTTTGCTAAAACCACACCCCACCTTTTTGCAAAAGGCCCAAGGTAAAAAACTTCACGCTCGCCTTGGAAAAGCGCCGGCTTTCAGCGTGAAAGCTGGGACTGTTCCTTTAAACACAACCCCAATATGTCTGGGTATTTCAGCACATATGGGCCACGATGGTTAAACCCTACCCAGCTGGTCCGGCCGTTCTGCCGCGCAGCTCCGTCTTTGTTCGTGGCTCAAAGGGAGGGTGGTGAGAGACGGAGCAAGCTGTGAGTGCTGCGGGTTGCCATCCTGCGAGGGCGGGCTGCGGCCGAGCGGGAGGAGCGGGGCATGTCCCGCCCGAGGGGACAGCGGCTTCGCCAGACATTCTCCATGGGGGAGACGATGTCCTTGGAAGCAGGAGCTCGAAGGAGCCTTTAAACCGCCCGCAGCACTTTGTTCTCTATTTTCTGCCCTTCTCTCCCTTCCCCCTCCTGCCTTTTGTTGTTTCTCAGGCTGGCTCTAACGCGAGTCCCCCCATCCCAGCCATCCCCCGTGGGGACAGCCCCTTTCAGAGGATGGCGTGGATTCCTGCAAACGCAGGGAGGGATGTGGAGTGGAAAGTGCAGAATATTCCTTGCCAGGGGAAGGTGAGAGGTTTCCTTCCCTTTGGAGGCCCAGAGCCACCCCGTGGTGGCAGTTTTGTGGGGAATCAGTGTTGGTGCTGTTGGTGACTGGGGCATCTCTGGAGCTGGAGGTGTGTGAGCTCGGGTGGGTGGCTGATGCCCAGCCAGGGCAGGGGCTCAAATCCTGCCTCTCCTGCCAGGCAGTGGGGTGCTGGTGGGATGCTCCTGATCTCTGGCTGCCCCCAGGAAACCCCTGCCACCCATGCAGCACTGTGCAGGGCAGAGGGGCTTTGCTTCGCTTCCTTTTTTCTTTCTCGTGTGCAGCCTAAATACCTTCTTAATTTCATCTCATTATTTCCTGCCTAAATAATTCCTGTTTCTCCTGGGGACCGTTTTTAAACCTTTGATCTTCTCTGAAGTCTCACAGTCCTGATCACGTCCTTTCTGTTTAAATGAATCAAATGCCTTTTTGACTCATGATTTATAAATTTGCCCACAGAGGAACAGAGGCACACCTTGAAATCACCCACCATGTCCGTGGCTGGAGCAGAAATACCCTGGGTTGATCCAGAGCACCTCCAGCCAGACCTTCGTGCCTGGCTGCGCCGCTTCCCTGCTGCATGTCGCTCTCCCCCTGCCTCCCTCCACCCTTCCACCCGACTCTTCAGCTGACAACCGGCTTGCCTGGGCTCAGGCCCAGCCGGGAATGGCCATCTCCGGGTCAGGAGAAGGGTGAATGTGCCGGTGGTTGATGGATGCTGTCCCCTGGGAGCGGGGCACAGCTGCTGTGCTGCACGGCCCTGGCCCCCCATCTCCCGGGGATTGCTGATGCAGAGCACAGCGAAGGGCAGGGAGAGGAGCAGCTGTGCAGGGATCGGGGTTCTGGGCACTGGCTTGGTGCTGAGGCAGTGGTGGAAAGGCTGGAAGACAGCGGGTGTTGGCCAGGATGGATGTGATGAGGATAAACGTGTTGCTCCATAGTGCAGAGTTGCAGAAGCTGGGGAGCTTTGTTCCTGAGCCCAGGGGATGGTGGCTGGGAGGGCTGAGCACTCCTGGATGAGCCAGGGTTGTGGCAATGGAAAGTACCCGGGAGAGACCCCTGTACCATGGCCAGACCTCGCCTGCATCTCTGCTGTGTGGGCCCACACTTGTTGACAAGGACAGGCCTCCTCTCCAAGGCATTAGGGAAGCAGCTAATTAAGCTCTATAATGTTCCTGGGAGGTCAGCGGGAGATGTGCCAGCCTTGCAGCATCTTCCAGAGCCTGCACTGGGGTAGGATCTTCCCACAGTGCCCAGGGACAGAGGGGGAGCTGCCCTGCTCCTCCTCATTCCATTGTGCTCTTAGTCCTGGTGGGGTGGCACAGTGCTCAATGCCTCAGGACAGAACCTAATGTTCCCTGGCTCAGCTGGGCTCAGGATAGAGGGCTCCTGGCTGGGATGTCCCACAGCTCCCAGCAGCCCTCGGCATGGCTCCAGCAAGGCTGGGCAGTGGGGAGAGAGCCTGTACAAATATTATTGTTGTTGTTATTCCCCATAAATATATGCAGGCACTTAACGACCTTGGCATGGAGCATTTCCTGGGGATTCATGACCAGTGGGTGTTAATGGTCTTTAGCTGCACCTCAGGCCATCAGCTCCTCCCAGCCCATCATTAATCCACAGGAAATGTCTTGGGCATCGATCCTCATTGCTTAATTAATAAATGCAACTTGTCTCCTGCCTGAGATTTAGAGATACTCACTGCTTCTCTCCCTGCTGCTTTGAAGGTGACTTTTTTAGCACAGGTCCCTCACGCTGGGAGGCCCTGGTGGGATTTTGTTTCCTGGCATTCATGTGGGTGTGGGCTGTGGCAGCAGGAAAGTCTCTCCTGGGCGGGAGGGAAGGAACTGAGCTGCTGTTGGGTTTGGGGTTTCTCCAGCTAATGTGGCACAGCACAAGGAGCACATCTTTCCCACCAAACCCAAAGGCTTGCTTACCTTCAGCTGAGAGCATCCAAGAGCCTGGGCGAGAAGTAGCGTGAGCCAGCATGGAAGAACGTGGCAATTCTCCAAGGCCTTAGCAGGTTCTATAATAATCGATGTTTTTTGCCCATGAGTCACAATTCATCTCTAATCTTCCTCGGGGGAGGTGGGATTTGCTATCTTTAGTGCTCACGACTGCTGCTTTCCCGGGCTGAGCATCCCGCTGAGCCTGGACTCCTGCTGCAGGGATGCTGACCTGGCAGCCGGCTGCGTTTCAGTCCTGCTCCCTGTTTCTCTAGCCCTCACCACCAGCTGGCTTTGTGCAGTGGGTGCCGCAGTATAAATCATGTTAATTCCTGAGATGCTTTTCCGCGGTAAGTCTGAAATTCACATTTTGGTTCGCTGGCTTGCCCAGCGAACTAAATTATTTTCATAGCCCCTTAAGGGCATATTGTCAGCCCAGACTTATTGCCGTTATACACCATTTCTGAAACATTAATATCTCTTCTAAATATAGTGTATTGACAAGGTATCTGGTATAGTGTAAATCCTTGGGACATTTGATCCAGATCATTAAAACTGAGTGAAGGAAGGGAGGAATAGATCAAGTTACCTTGCTGCTCTTAATTCAAACAAGCGATGAATTATTCATTCCGCTATTAATTCTACAGTCCTCCTGCTTTTTATTTATTTCTCTCTTTATTTATTTTTTTCCTCCCAGATAGACAGTTCCAAAAGGATGCTCGGGCACTGGTGAGGGGAGATTTGCCTGCTGGAGGATGGGGTGCACAGGGCTGGGCTGTCTGGCAGCCCTGGCCGTGCTCTGCAGGGCTCTCGGGGATGCTCCCAGCAGAGGTAAGAGCCTGGACCCAGCTCCTGGTGGGCTGGATGGGCACCCATGGTTCCTGAGGAGGGGAGGGCCATTTGCAGTGCCACAGTGGCTCTGGGGTGCGAGTGGATTCCAGCTGTCCTGCAGGGAGAGGGGCTGGCTCAGGCCAGGGGCAAGGAGCTGGGATCTGGAGTCACTGTTGTGGTGGCAGCAAGTGTGGGACACTGCTCTGTGCTTGGGCTTCTGCTTCATGCTTACCTTACTGAGGAGTGCAGGTAGGGGTTGTCCTGTTGTGGGGTACAGGTGCTTTGGTGAAGGGTCTGTTAACTTCAGAGTTGCACTTGCCTCTATAAATCTATATACACATATACATTTATATGTGAATGTATGCATGTATGAGTATGTGGCAGGCATGCAATAAATCTCTCACCTTACCCAGATAAAAGGTCCTCCAGGATGCAGGGCAGGGTTAGCATATGACACAGTGATTCAGGGGATAGGGTGGCCCAAGCAGTCCCCCATCCCAAAGCAGCAGGGCCTTTCTCACAGAAAGGCTGAGCCAGAAATCAAAACCCATCCCTGGCCCTGGTGCCGGTGTTCCTGCGGCCACACCACTGCCCTGTGGTGCCTGCTCATCCCCCACACACACCCACCTGGGCTTGCCAGAGCACCCCAAGGCTCCCAGCCAGTCATACATCTGTCTTCACCGTGGCTACTCGCCTCTCCCACAAGCTCCCCCCTTGGGTATTTATTTTAACAACATTATTCCTTTAGTACCAGCCCCATATTACTTCACTGCCTATCCCCAGTGATTAGCAAGGTGATTTTAGATCTGGCCAGAAACACACTCATGGTGCTGCATCCCACACATCCCAGGATCCTCCTTGCTGGGAGGTCACTGTGCCAGTGAGCACGATGAAAAGCAATGTGCACAGGCTGACTATTGATTTGCAATATACTTGGCCCAGATTGATGGCAGCAAGCGCCCAGCCTTGTTTGGGAACCCACACATGTCTCCTGGGGGCTGTGCAGGGTCTGCATCCCTCCCAGACATGATGTATGTTCCCCCTGTATCAGCCTCTTCACCCCAGCCCTAATCAGACCCAGGGGCAGGTGACAGCCGGCCCCTCTCAGCCTTATTTTATAATAACCATGTCTCAGTATAAAGATTTCATTAGGAAATCGATCCCTACATGCATAACTCATTGTTCAGCACATCAAGCCCTTTACCCCCGCTTCTCCCAGCTCGAATTCTCTGATACCACCCTTGTGTGGAGGGAGTGGGGTCAGTGGGAGGCACAAAGCTGAAGGGCTGGGCAGCTGGGGCACAGGCGAGCCTGGTACCACGGAGCCTTTAAAACTCACTCCCAAGTTCCTTTTTCCCAGCCATAAACAGGTTGGGATGCTGTGCTGGCACTGGCAGGACAAGCTCAAGAGCGCAGCTGAACCCTGCTGCAGACCCCAAGGGGCAGCATGGGGAAAAAGGAGGGATGAAAGGTGATGGGGCACATGTGTCCTCCAGGGAGAGTGGGTGGACAAGCTCAGTGGAGTTCTGCAGGATGCTGGTGTTTTGGTACTCTGGTGGTGGGATGGAGCTGGTGTTGTGCATCCTGTCTCCATTCTTTTAGGCTTCCCCTGGAAAGGGGACATCACACCCCCTTCTGTGTCCCCCAGGCATCAAATGTGGGGGAGTACTTTCAGCACCCTCTGGCAATTTCTCCAGCCCCAACTTCCCGGGGCTGTATCCCTACGAGACAGAGTGCACGTGGCTCATCGTGGTGGCCGAGGGCTCCTCCGTCCTGCTCTCCTTCAGCCACTTCGAGCTGGAGTACCACGACACCTGCGCCTACGACTACCTCCAGGTCTACAACGGGGCTGCCCGGGACCGGGGCAACCTCCTGGGCACCTTCTGTGGCCACAGCCCCCCGCCACCCTTCTCCTCCGCCTGGCACGTCATGGCCGTGGTCTTCCGCTCCGACCGGCACGTGGCCAAGCACGGCTTCGCCGCTGCCTACAGGAAAGGTAGCAGGGAGGTGTGGTGGTCGCTGAGCATCCATCCACCCATCTCTCTCTCCCACTGCCCTCATCACCCTTGTCTCCTTGCAGATGCCTGCGGTGGGCAGCTGACGGGGCTCTCTGGGGAGATCTCCAGCCCCCGCTACCCCGAGAGTTACCCCAACGACGCCGAGTGCCGCTGGAGCGTCGGGGGGGCCAGCGGTGGTGGCCCCCTCACCCTGGTGTTCGCTGACTTCCAGATGGAGGGGGGCCAGGGCTGTGGCTTTGACTACGTGGCCCTTTTTGATGGCCCCAGCGTCACTGCCCCCAGCCTGGGACGTTACTGCGGCAGCGCCCGCCCGCCCCGCACCGTCTCCTCCACCCCACACCTCCTCATCATCTTCAAGTCGGACTTCAACATTGGTGGCAGGGGCTTCAAGGCCCATTTCTACTCGGGTGCGGGGGTCTCAGGGTGGTGGGGCAATGGGAGGGATGTGGGGACAGGCTCTGGGTTGGGGTGGTGATTCTCTCCCTCCCTCAGCAGTAAGAGGAGATGATAGTGGGAGGGATCCCTTTGGAGAGAGCCCATGAGGTGATGGTGTGAAGTGTAAACCACCACACAATGCAAACAGCATCACTGTGGCTATTCCAAGCCCTGGGTTGCCCTCTTGAGCAGGAGTCACCCTTGCTCATGCCATTCCCTGGGGATATGAGTTGCTCCTGTAGGACTTTGACTGCCCTGGGAGTTTCCATCCCCCAAAACTGCTGGCTGTCCATTGGCCAAACACAAGGCTGGGAACAGTGAGGTGAAGGGCAGAGCATGCCTTAGCAATAAAACATGTGATCACTCATCCACACCCAGGAGGCCTCAGGTTTGCTTTTGATTTTTCCTCTCCCCTTTTCCCCTGAGCAGGGGAGTGCCAGGAGGTGTTCACCACCATCAAAGGGAATTTCTCCAGCCCTCAGTACCCCAACTTCTACCCCAACAACCTCAAGTGCCAGTGGAGCATCCAGCTGCCCCCGGGCTACCGGGTCAAGGTCTTCTTCCTGGACATGGAGCTGGAGGGCCGGAGCAGCCTGACGGGTGGCTGTGACTATGATCACTTGTCTGCCTTTGATGGTGGCACCGAGAACGGATCCCTGCTGGGCCGGTGGTGTGGGCGGGAGAGCCTGGCACCCGTCACCTCCCGCAGCAACCGGCTGCTCCTGGTCCTCCACACCGACCGCAACACGGCCAAGAGGGGCTTCTCCATCTCCTACGTGGGAGGTAAGGTCCCATTTGGGTGCTGCTCAGTGCTGTGGTTCCACTGGGACGTGGCTGAGACCATGTAATTTCCAGCAGGATCATCAGTGAAGGTTCCTGTCTGCAGGAGCAGAGCCTGTGGCTCCTTAGGGGTGGGGTGGAGGAAGATGTGGCAAGTGAGCTGCACGTTGTGTTTAGTATTCAGGAGATGCTTTCCAGCTTCAAATTCCTGTGTGTCTGCCACTGCCAAGCTCCTGTTCCTCTCTCAGGGTGTGAGGGAGAGAAAACCTGGGCGTTTTTAATGGGCCAAAGCTCCAGAGCAGGTGACCAGCTCAAACATCACAACCTTGTTCCCCACTCCCCTGGATGTTCCAGCCTTGCCAGCACATGGCTGAGCAGGCAGGCATAAACCGTGTCTCCTCCTCCAGGGAGGGCAGGACCCCCGGGGCACAACATTCCCAAATCTGCCTGGCACACCTCTGCTGCTGGCCTGCTGTGTCCTAGCCAGCATGTCTGGCACGTCTGCAGCTGGTGGGAGGAGCGGTGTGTAACCTTCCTGCTCTATTTGCCAGCCTTTGCACCTCAAACGCCAGCAAATTTATGGCATTTGTTGTATTTCAGTATAATTACATCCCAGCTGACCTGTGGGTCAGGCATGATTCAGCCAGGGGCAGCCTTTCCGGAGGCTGGAGCCAGAGCAGGGGTATCCCTCAGCTGCAAAATTGTTCTTCACTGCCAGCATAGCAGAAAGGATTTGAAGGTATGTGGCTCTAGGAGTTAGAGATGGGATAGAGTTTTGTTCTGAGTCTCTGCAGCCTCCAGAGGGAGAGAGGTAGTACTGAACATGTAGTAGGGCTGTAGTGTGCACAGCAGGTCTGTCCCTGACCTTGTCCTGCTGATTTCCCACTGGTTTACAGCTGTGTGCAGGGAGAAAATCCTGGTGTCACTGCTCCAGAGGGAGCAGCCTGCAGACAGATAGATGGGGTGCTGCTGAAGAGTGGGGGTGTCCCATCAAAGAGAGGGGTGTGACATCTCACAACTGCCCAAGGCTCCTGCATCCCCTGGTACACGCTGCCAGATGCATGCTGGGGAGGACAAAGGCTTGGATGTGAAACTGAGCCTCCCTCCACAGAGCTGAGCCTGCTGGCTGTGTTTGCCCAGTGATTCCAGCATCTGCTTGTGATTAATGTCCTGCATGTCACACCCAGCTGACAGCACTGCCAGGAGAGCAGATGCTCCCACTGGGCACACCAGCCTCTCCCTGCCAGCAGCTTCCTCAGGAGCCCACAGAGGCAAGGGGGCACCTCAGTCCCTGCATCCACACCCACAGCCCTTCAGCCATGCAGGTATTTTCCTTTCAGGCCCACCAAAAGGCAAGGCTTGGGTGGGGCATGTGTGATTTATAGCTATTGAAATGAAAGCCTTCACGTCAGGAGAGAGGATCCACTTTCTCCTCCTCTTGATCTAATGCACTTTAGTTATTTGGTAAATCTTCTAATGGTTTTATAATGCACTAAGAGAAGCAAAGTGACACTATTTTTTTGTATTGATTTTATTGCATCTTCCCAGTTTCATAAGGCTGAGATTCAGAGGAGCTGGAATAATTCAATAATTCATATTGCCCAAGTGGTTAGTTCATGCTGAGCAAGGATTCACTCTAAAGAGGGGGTTATTTTTCCTCCCTGCTTCTTTCCCTGTGTGGATGCTTTCTACATCCAGAGAGGCCAAACACGGGCTGGGCTATTCCTCAGGGAGATGCCCCAGGGCCATGGACCCAGGAGGGCCATGTGGCAGCCATGAAGCTGCCTAACTCCAGGGCATGCATGGGATCCCTCCAGGATATGCCTCCTCTGTTTCATCAATGTAGTGTCTCTTGCTGGGGTGTTGTAGGATGCAGGGAAGTGCTGTGCCCATGGCAAGCCATCCACAAAGCTCTTGTGGTCTGGTCCTGGGCAGCAACTCAAATGTCCTGCTGACTTTGCTGTGGTGGAGAGTGGCAGTGACAGCAGGATGGTGTTGCCTGTAATGGCACTTGTGTGTCACTTAGAGACCCTAGAAGAAGGATGAGGTTCAGGAGTGTTGATGGTGAGATCTCTCCCTTAGGCAGAAAGCAGAGCAGCACCTGGGATGCATCTATGTCTGCCCTTGGCATGGGACAGGGCTAAAATACTGATATTGATTGCTTTCTGTATTCTGGAGGTAGCTTTTGTCCCGAAACCCCCCCTCCTACACGTGCACCCTCTTTTCTGTCCCAATAGTTGTGCCCATGAACGTCAGCTGCACCCGGACAGACTTCCACATCCAGATCCCTGTGCAGTCCCTGGCCCAGCTGGAGAGGAATAGGATTTATTTGGGGACCCCCTCCTGTGCAGCCCAGGTGGTTGGCAGGAACTTTAAAATACACACCAGGTTCGACACCTGTGGCACTGAATCCCAGGTAAGTGATCAGCAAACCCTCCTTTACAGCAAGCTGTGTAAATGGTTAGCCCTGTGCTGGCTGCAGAGATGTATTCCCAGTCCCTCTCACATTTTCCCAGTAGATACTGGCCTGATTCCTGGCCAGCCCCTCAAAACCCCTGTGAAAAGGAGCTGCACAAAGCCCTGGTGAGCCATGTCCCTTGTCTTGCAGAGACGCAACAACACATCTGTCATCGTCAGCACCCTCTACATTGATTTTTCAGTGGGAGACCAGGAGGACATCCACCAGTATGAGGTGCAGTGTGAGCCAAAGAGGAAGGAAGCCTCAGTGACCCTTATTGCTGGCCCTGATCCATCCAGGCTCAGCCAGGCAGAAAACCTGGTGGATGCCCAGAAGTGGGAGGGGGAAGCGATCGATGCCCGTGAAGTCAAGAGCCAGGACACCAGCGACATCGTCTTCATCAGCATCTGCATCCTGGCTGGGCTCCTCATGGTCATCGCAGTGGTGGGGCTGGTGCTTCTGTAGGATGCTCTTTCCAGACCCCAGGGATTGCAATCTCAGTACTGCCCAGGGCAGAGAGGCACCCCAAAATCTGCCCTCACCCCAGGCTGAACCCTAACATAGCTGCCCAAACAGAGACACAGCTCCCAGGCCCTGAAACTGAGCCTGAACCCAACCTCCACCTTCTCATAGTGCCTGGAAAATCTGGGCAATAGGCAGCCGTTTCTCTTCCCAATTTGTTTTCCTCTGTCTCAATCTGTCCATTTGGCTCAGGAATGCAATTCTTATGCTCCCTAACTCTTCCCACACCTGCTTCAATTTGTTTTCCCTGTAGTGCTGCTGCTTTCAGGAAAGAAACGTTGTTTGCCGATGGCTGCAAATCTTCCTGTCAATTATTTCTAGCTGAATTCTTGGAGGTACAAACCATCCCCAAATGTAGCTATATTCCCAACAAATGTTCTCCGTGCTCCCAGCCCATGCTTGGGGGTGACTGTGGAGCTGTGTTACAGGGATCTCCACCTGGCACACACAGATGTAGCTCATGTGGGTGCTCCCAGGTGATGTTTCTGGGTGTCTGTGGGTGATGTGATGAGATGCATTTGCTGTGCCCTGGAGCTCCTTGTTTGATCTTCTCATGTTGTCTCACCTTCTCGCAGGACTCACCTGAGTGCCTCAGCCACCAGCAGCTGGAGGGGAGGAGAACAATCCTCTTCTCCTCTGTGCTTTCCTCCTTTCCAGCATATCCAGGTATCCACAGCTGTGAACTCTCTACCAGCATTACTCCTGAAGTGTGGAAAATACGGGCAAATCCTGCTATGGCTTGGGGAGATGTTGGAGTGCAGAGGTTTTGGTAACCCTGTAAAGACAACCTTGGCAGGAGGGGCTGGCTCCCCTGGGACCTCAGTGGCACCAGATCTCCACTCGTGGTCCCTGCAGAAGGTGAAATCAGCACCTGAGAACATGAAAAGAAGAGTCCTGTGATCATCTGCCCCTCCAGAAAACTGGGGATCCTCGCCAAGAGCCCTGATGGATGGCTGAATGACCTCTGCCTGCCTCTTGTGCCACCCCAGCACAAAGGACGTTCCCCTTCAGCATCAACGAGGGGGTGGCTGTCACAGAGCAGCCTGTGTTCATCCCTCTGGACCAGAGCCAGCGCATGTCAAAGCCACATGAAATCTTGCTATGGAAGGAGGCCACCCCTCCTCCTCCTCCAGCCTTTGTGAAACACACTGCAGTGAAGGGAGAAATCCTAAAGTATCCCAGTGTGGTCATTCAGGGGCACAGCAAACCCCTCGTGCTGTTGGATCCAGCATTTAGCAGGGACTGGTAGGAGAGTCCCATGGTGAAAGGCTGCCCTGACTGATGCCCTGCTTCCCTCTGGGACAGCTCTGTTCATCAGGGCATCAGAGGAAGCAGCAGCCAAGGAATAGGTTATGATGATCAGCAGCTTTCCTGCTGGATTGCTCCAGCCCTGAGAGAGTGTCTGGGGAGGGAAGCAGGCACAGGGCTGCGCATGCCTCCTAACGAGGAGCCTTCGTTATCAGAGCCCGCATTGATTTGGCGTTTGTTGGTGCAACACATCGGCAAATGCGAGATTTCCAGGGAAATATTTGCCAGCACTGTTAAGCTCCATTAAGGGAATGTTTTGAGAGCCTGTTGTGTGCAGAGATGGTAAACAAGGCCAGCCTCCCCCGCTGCTTGCAAAGCCTCACTGCCGGTTAATTGCTGGGTACAGAACTGTCAGCTTGAGACCATAGTTACAAGATTTGACAACTGAAAGAAACTTAAAGATATAATTAACCTTCTTGGTGGCCCAGATTGTGCTGAAACAGGTGAGCACTGTGGCTGCTGGTGCCTGGCAGGGAGCCCACAGCACCCAGCAGCATCCAGCCCTTGTCTGTAGGACAGGCACTCCTTGCCCAGCTGGAGCCTCCAGAACCCTGCGATTTACAGGGAAAAGGGCTTTTTTGGATAGCTTTTGGTGTTGCACTCAAATAAGGAGCTGGACCTGGTCACTCCAGGGAAGGTTTCCAGCTCTGGCTCCAGTTCACAGCCACCCAAGCATCCCTGGGTGAAGTGCTCCCCTGCACACATCCCTATGGATGCAGGACTGGTGCTGTGGGAGCAGCTCTGCTCCTGAGTCAAGGGGATTCCCAGCAGCCCCGGGCCTGCAGGGTGTTATCCAGGTGTCATGGACAGGGTGATTAATGCAACTTGAATGGCTCCAGATGCCCTTTACCCACTTGTTTCTGGTGGCATTCACAGCTGCATCTGCCACCAGCAGTAAGCCAGTTATCTCACTAAGAGCGAGGAAAGCCTCTGGTGCTCACCAAACACCAGCCCTCCTCAGCCTCCAGTCCTCCTCCTCCATGTCCCAGCCTCTCCACTAGATTTAGGCATCCGGTCTCTCCCTGCCCTGCAGGAATTTGCTCTCTGGCATCCCCTGTTAAACCAGGTCTTCTCTGATGGCTGGGGATGGAGCCCAGCAGGTGAGGGGACTGCCCAGGTAATTTCCTGCAACAAACCCTTCTTTTCAGGTGAAAGCTGCTCAGATGAGTGGCAAACAGATACCAGAAACTCATCACCAGCACTCCTTCCCTGCACCATGCCTGTGGTCCTCACCCATCAGGCCTCAGTTCCCCTCCTTATTGCCCGGTGCTTCCAGAGCGAGCGGGGAGTGGCGGGCACGGGCAGTGCTCCCGTGGCTCATCTGATTATTTATTTAGGGCACGATGGCTGCATTGGGCCGGGCTGGATGCAGCCTCCCCATTTCCTGGCTTTGCTTATAGCAGTTGTGTCTCTCCAAAGCAAAGGCTCGGCTGTTGGGAGGGAGGGAGAGCCTCTGTTATCCCTCTGCAAACGTCTGCCTGCAAATCCAGTGAAGAACTGCTGGGAAATTGTAGATCATAAAAAACAGGACTGCAAGAGCCCTCAGGGGACCAGTTGGTTCATTCCTCTCCTTCCCTGGGGAGATGGCTCCTACTGGAGAGAAGCTGTGCTAAAATATCTGAAAAATCTCAGCCATGCTCTCTGTGTTTTCTCTATTTACCAGGAAGATTTTCCTGATGTGTCACAGGGTGTGCTGCTGGGGAATTGCTTTTGTGCTGCTGCACTGTACAGGAGAATGATGGTGGAAGCGCCCCAAAATGGGCACTGCTCCCTCTGCCCAGAGACCCTGGGCACTGGGCAGGACTGAGCATCTCCCTGGGGAGCCCAGCAAGCACAGGGTGTTGTGATCCACCCCTTCCCAGGCAATTTATTCTATGTAATGTTCACTGGAAGTTTTTTTTGGTGACAGCCATGGTGCTCCATGGGTGGACCTTCCCCCACTGCTCTGCTCAGAGGGTGGTTTGTGTATTTTCAGTTCTTATACTCTAATCCCAGTCTGGGAATGGGGTGCTTGTGTTTTCCAGGGAGCCAGTGCTGGAGCTGAGCCCATGACTGAGGATGCTGGTGGTGTGCATCCTCTGCATCCTCTCCTCAAACATTTTTGGGTAATTTAGCAGGGACTGGCCCTTGGGCAAGCACAAGGGCAGTTCATGGGCCGAGCAGGGGCAGGTTTGCTGCTCCTCAGGGTGCTTTTCTTGGGGGTTGGTGTGTAAGGCCAGGAGGCCACCAGCCACTTTTGCCATTGAGCCAGTCTTGGCTTGCCAGGAGCTTGGCACGGATAGGTCAGTGGGTGTGGTTTTGTGCTGGGAAGGATGGAGCTCACAGGTACCTGCTGGAGAGCCTGGCCACAGTGACACAGAGCCTGCCACAAGGGTGTCCCTGCCTTGGGGACCCAGGTACCTGCTGGAGAGCCTGGCCATAGTGGCACAGATGAGGAGGCAGTAGTCAGGCAGCCCAGCCATCTGGGAAAACATAATGGATCAAGCATATGGACAATTAAAAATGCAATGACGGCATTTAGCAGGAGTTGTTTTCCAAGCTTATTTTAAGCCCAGTTTCCTGATCATCACAGCCCCAGGGACAGCGAGGCCCTGCTCGTGGGATTTTGGTGTGTGGAGGCTGAGTGCTCCATGATGGGTGGGAGAGCTCACAGCTGGATTTTGAGCTTACAGTCACACCTTTGTGGCAGCTTTGGGGGTACAGATCGGATCCTGCCTTCTCCCTCTGGCTGGCTCTGCATGTTGCAGCCCTTCTCCTCCTCCTCTTCCCTCTCTCTGGGAGAGGATGCAGTGTTTGCAATGTGAACATTCCAGCTCAGGCAAAATATTGGCCACAGCAGAAATTATTTTGGCTTTTGTATTTTTCCTGCCATTGGGGCTGGCTGTGCTAGAGGAACAGTGTTTGTCCATTAAAGGAGCACCCTTTATAGCAAGATAACTGCTTGCTAGATAATAATATATAATTAGCAAGGATCATTCCATAATCTAGTTTAATTGACAGAGACCATGGGTGTTGTTCAGGGGACTGCCAGCACAAGAACTGGAGCATCATTAATTGCAGTGTAACCCTGGCATGGGCTCCCCTGTTTTTTGCTTACTGTGACATGTCAGAGCTCCTTTGTGCCTCAGTTTCCCCTCCTGTGAGCTGCCAGTTCACCCATCTGAATGTTGCTGTGCCCTGCATGGAGGAGCAAGGTTTTGCTGATTGTGGTCAACTGGGCTGGGGAATTCCCTCATGTGTTTCCCTCCCTCTAGCTCTTCTTTTCTGCTTCCCTCTCTTCCTCCACTGCTCCAGCCTCCTATTTCTCCTCCATAACATACCCTGGGAGGGAAGTTCCTGGAGCATCCCTTGGGCTCCAAGGATTTCTGTGGCTTCTGTGGCATTTCCTTGCCTTAAAGTCTTTTAATCCAGGGCCAGTTTAGCCAACCCTTCATATTACAGGGCTGCCAGGGAAGCAAATGAGATCTAAAAGTTTGGGTTCTTTGTGAAGAAACCTTTGAAGAGCCTCTTGAAAGATGAAAACTGGTGAGCTGCTGAGCTCTCTCTCTTCCAAAGGACAGGGAGGGTCTTGTCTACTCCCATCTTCTTTCACCCAAGTAATTTGCAGCAGGACAAAGCTCTCCTGAGCTGTGCCTGCTGATGGGGAACAGAGCAAGCTGTCACCTTCTGCCTTCCCAAATTTGCTCTTCAAAGCCAGGGTCAGAAGTCAGCTCTGGCAGGAGTGAATTCCCTTTTCCATCCCTCCTGGTGCTGCCCTGAGCCCACCCTGCATTCCCCACGTGGGGTGGGGGATCAGGAGGTGCCACCTCCAGAAGGTGCTTCCCTCTCTTTGCTGGGTGCAGCAGGTCTCTAGAGGTCTGCCAGCTTTATCTATGTACTCCTTTGCTGAAAGGAATCCATGGGATAGGCTTAGTCTGGAAGAAAAAGGGGAAAAAGAACTTTTCTCTAGATTGGGTGCCTCTCTCATTTAACATTTCCCTTGTTAAGTCTCCATGCAGAGAAACCAAGCACAAGGGAGCCACTGCTCAGCCCTTTCATCCTCCCTTTTTGATCTAGAAGGGTTTCCCCAGCAGGAAGACTGGGCTGCATCACCCATGGCAGGGAAGGAAGAGCCAAGGAGCAGCAAACTGATTCAGCAGCTAACCCAAGGCATAAATAAACACAGGGTGCAGGTGAGGCAGCCCCATGGAGGGAATCTGGTTCTTACAGACTAATTAGAAACTTCATTAGTGCCAGGTATCAAGTATCCTGTTGTCACATTCAGCATCACCCTCTGGGAAAATGAAACCCTTTTTGGCCTGTTGCTTTCCCATCTCTGTTTTTGTTTTCTTTCCCCACCTTCCTTTCTGTTTTTGTCCTTAATACCTTCTCTGGTTCCCTGAATTCCTCTTGTTGTGGGTCTTGAGCCCAACTCTCCAGACTCTTTTCCAGTTCCTCCAGTTTACTGCAAAGCTGAGTCTGTGAATCCTCAGCCCAAATGTTACTGCCAGCTCTAACACCAAGATAAAGGAACTGGACCCAGAGCTTTACACTTGGGTTCCTTTGAAACAAGTTGGGCAAAAACATCAACCATTAAATAGAGGAAATGTATAGGAGAGGTTTCTACTTGTGTGCAGCAACTCTGCATCCATGAAGTTACTTTCTAAATAAAAAATACTTGGCACAGCCAGACTGTATCTGACCTGTGTAGGAAACTTCTTTGGCCTAGCTCTCATTAGACCAGAAGTTCCTCATTTTCAGGAATTTTAGTTCACATTAACCAAATAGAGAAAACAGAGCCTGGCACCAGGAACAGGAAGCTGAAAATAAATAACTGCAGGTCTTGGTGTTGCAGCTCTGATGCAAAAGCTGTGTCATTCATTGATCCTGAACCCCTCCTGATGGTCCAGGATACACAAATTCAATTACAGCTGTGCAGTTTGAAGCTATTTAAGTGGGAAATGGAGCTGATTGCTTGTAAGAAATTGAGGGTTTTCCCTTTTTTTGGTACAGCCTTGTCAACAATTGTTATATGTTACTGAATATTACCCACTCCATCATAACACACAGATCTGCCAGTTTGTGCCTCCAGCACACCTGACTTTAACCTCCTACAAATGAAACCTCTGTGTTCAGCTGTTTGAGGACACCTTCAATAGGCACAGGCAAAACTGGTCTTGCAATGGCCCAAGCAAACAAAAGAGGGTTTAAGATTCTTAATATTCTTAATTCTTAATAGAACCTGCAATTATCTAATTAAATTTATGGAGTTCAACACCTCAAGTAAATTTTGGGTGTTTCTGCTAAGGGTCTACAGATGAAAAAAGTATCTAGCAGCCCAAGCAGTGACAGTCAGTAATTTTTTAGGTGAAGATATGAACACCATGCCTGGAACAGCCTTAGTAACAGCTTAAAGAGAACAAGACACTTGTGGCACAAAAGAAATCAGAGCAAATAAAGAGGCAAGAATTCCAATTTTCAATAACTAGAAAGAATTTAAACAATAGTTTGTTGCTTAGATTTGTTCACACAATCATTCTGAACCATGTTCCTTTAGAGAAAAAAAGCCTTTAAAAGGAGTATTTCGTTTTATTTAGATAATTCATTACAAGTTTTTTTTCACATTACAGTAAAAACAAGCACCATGTTTACATCATGAGTGAGGTCTGGAAGGCTGAACGAGCTGCTCCTTGAACAGCAGAGGCATTAAACAGCACCTTTACCCTGGGGCTTTAGAAAATGCCCCAAATCACAGAATGACTGAGAGGACAGAAGTTACTGAAATCCATTTTGCATCCAGCTCTGGAATGCAGCAAAGGGAAATCACCTTGGCAAAACAGCTCTTGCCACAGCCCGGGCCCAGCTGCAGCAGACATGGCTGATTTAGGGCTAACTAGAGTTTGCAATTATCCCCCAGGAATCCCCTCCCATGGACCAATTACCCATAATTACCAGTATTTCCAGCCAGCAGAGCACAGAGCTGCTCCTTTAAAAGGGTTATTCAGCTGAATACACCTGAAGTTCCACATCAGGGATGGAGCTACACTGAGCTACAACAAACGGGCACAAGAGACAAACAGGTGAGTCAGCAAGGATGGAAAATACACAGAGGAGGAGAAGAAGCTTTCCTTGCAGCAAGCCCACGTGGATTTCCAGCAGGTCAGATTTACAGCACCCATTCCATCACTGGTGCCCTGTTTGTGGAGTGGTGCCAGGGAGTCACCCAAGTCAGCCCTCCCCGCGCAGGAAGGGCTCCCAGCTCCACAGAGATGCAGGCACAGGAAGCTCTCCCTCGGGATCGAGCACAACCCCTCACTTTTTATGGCTCTGTACAAAGGCAGGGACAGGGAGTGTGCCATCCTTGACTCCGGCTCGGGTCTCGGGTTTGTGCTTTAATGAGAAGACAAGGGCTCGCACGGCCCGGCGGTACGGAGCGCTAATGAGGCGGGAACAGAGATGAAAAGCTTCGCGCTCAATATTTTCAGCCAGTGGGTGATCAATCTGAAAACAGCAAAGTATAAAATTAGATCTTTACATTTAATAAGGAGGCCAGCTGATTGAAATTGGAGTTTGGTGCCTTTCAGTGTTTCTTCATTAATCGGCTTAGATTCAAGGAAATCTGCTTCCCATCACAAGTGTAACAGGAAGAGCAATTTAATTCCACCCTAGCAATTAAGGGACAAGGCAGCGTGGTCAGTGGCAGGGAACATATCCCCACCTCCAGCTGGGTGGCAGTACTTTGCCATCACAACAGGAAACTAATCTGTGACAAGCTTTGGGTATCAAGCTCACTGCAATTATAAGCTATGCTGTAGTGTCTCCATGAAGCTCACTTTTGATCTGGCTGATATAAGGTACCTTGGATACTATTTTAAACTTGATTCCAACAGCAACTCTAAGACATGCCAAATACTTGGCAACTCTGCCTGCTGCTATAAAGGGAAATGTGGGATCTCTGTCTGTAGAAGGAGGTGTAATTAAGAACGCAGAAAGGGATTTGCTAAATGTTAATTATGTTGTTACTGCTTCAACGTGTGCCAAAACCTGTAATTCAGCACAGTTTAGGAAGAAATCCCCCACCCTTCAAGAAATGGTTTTAATTTCACTCCTGCCTTTTGTGATGGGAAATCTTCCATGCATTGCATGCAGGAGATTCCAGTGAGCTAAGTGGTATTCTGCAGCTCCTTCCCCACACGTTTTGCTACCCATCACTAAAAAGCCCCTTGGATCCACTCAGTCCCACCTCCCCTTGTCTCTTTTGTCAGCCTCTCGGGTGTCAGTGCAGCAGCTGTGGCTCCCCTGCCTTTATAAGCAGTTCAACTGCTGTGACCTCTGCTTGAACATGTGGTGGCTGCAGGTGTTTTCAGGTGAGTCCTGTTCAGAAGCAATTCTGCTTTATCCTCTTTATGTTCCACAGATTTAGACTTTACTGCCACTATAATCACCATGCATAGCTGTGCTTTCTAAGGACTAAGCTTGACTCACCAAAGGTGAGCTCCCACCTCCTGTAGGCATTCCTACAGTGCACCATCCTTCTATGCTGCCCCAGACTGGAAGCTGGAGAGGTTGTTCTCACAGCTAGCAAACACACAGCTTTCAAACTCTTGAAATGTTTATCACTTCACTTATCATTCAAAGGATAATTAATGAATAAGTTGAAAATTATAATTATTATGGCATTTCATAGACCAAGCAAACTAGTTATTAAGCCTTACAGCAGCGCCTTGTTCATTTAGTTAAACATACCTGAGGGATCTGGTATTTATCACCACTTTATATACTGTCAACCTTGCCTCTCTGTTTTTGCCATAGATTTTAATTTACAAATATTTAATTAGGAAACAGCCAAAAAGTCCCACTGTTGCTTTTATAGCTGTTTAGTAGGAAAAACTTCATCTTCTATTAATTTCCTCCTTGTACAGCCCAACTGCAGTGACCACACAAGTAATCTGTTGACAGGTCATGGAAATGACAACAAATACACCTCACTCACAATTAGCAGGTTCCCTTGGTTAACAACCAAAAACCCCATTATCTACCTTGCAAATGAAGTCACTTATAAATAGGGATGTGCTGTGAATCCCTAAAAATAGGAACACGTCACCTGGTCTTGTCCCCACTCGGCAGGCAGGACCAGATTGGCTGGAAAAGGTTTAACTTGTTCCCACAAGAAGGAATTTTTGGAGGCACAGGCGAGTGGCTGTGAACTGTACCTCCAATTCCAGGGCTTCACAGAGCAGCTTCCGAGCGTTCTTCCTGAAGGCCTCGGTCTTGGGGTCGCTCCTGACCTCGATGGAGGGCCGGTTGGAGTGCTCCCTGATGAAGGTTCTCCACTCCCTGCAGATGTCCCTGGCCAGGCTGGACACCTCTGGCTCAGCGTGTTTGCGCATCCTGTTCACCGTGTGACCTGGGGACAGCAACAGCTCCTGTGGGAGCGGCAGCTGGGCACAAATACAGCTGGCACCAGTAAATCACAGTGCCACAGCAGCCACACACCTTCTCAACTCAGCAAAACCACCAAAGCATTGACACAAAGAGAAAATGACAGGATTTAAGCATGCAGCTCGAGAAATTAGCAAGGAATTGTGAAAATCACCTTCCCAAGTCACCCAGGTGTGGAGCCACACTTATTTAACACAGACTATGCTAGTTGTTTACACTGATCCTGGATCTGGTGAAGGTTTTTAAGCTTGGCCTACAAAAAGTACTGTTTTTTAGCTGGGAACCTGTTTTGCATCAAGGGAAATATAGGCTGGATATTAGGAAGAAGTTTTTTCCAGAAAGGGTGATAAAGTTCTGGAATGGCTGCCCGGGGAGGTGGTGGAATCACCATCCCTGGGTGTGTTTAACAAAGCCTGGATGTGGCACTGGGGGCCAGGGTTTAGTGGAGGCGTTGGGGATGGGTTGGACTCGGTGATCTTACAGGTCTCTTCCAACCCAGTGATCCTGTGAATTCTGTGAATTTAGGGAAGCAGATGTTGCTGGTGATGGCTGTAGCATTTAAACATGGGAACACCACAGTGACTCCAAGCAGAATCTTTCCCATCCAGAGGGCCTGGCAGTGCAGAAGAGGCTTTCCCCTGCGAGGAGACAAAAGGGACCCTCCTGCTTCCAGAGGGGTGTTTTTCCCTGGCCAGGAGCGCTGTCGGCCAGGAGATGTCACTGTTAGGCTTCAGTGCCTCTTCAGGCCGGCGCTATTCAGGCAGGCATTGGGAAACAATCCCGGGAAAAGCCTGAATAAGCTGAACATTGCAAATGCAATGACAGATCAGAAGGATGGGGAAAGGGGCGGATTGCAGCTCCTTTTCCAGGGCTCTGTGAACAGAGATCCGGCTGCTCCGATGGCAAACAAAGGCCGGGATGCTCTCCCTGTTCGGGAAAGGCAGGGACCATGTGGTCACCGTTATCCCTCCCCCAAGTCCTCTGGAGAAGAGGCAGGCACGGGGCTGTGCCATTTGCATGGAGCTGCCCATCTGCTGGGGATTCCTCAGCGTGAGGATGCAGGAAGCAGTTCTGGGCCACTCTGAGATTTTCTCACACCTTCAGGGGATTCAGCCAAATCAGATAAATGAGCACTGACAGCAGGAGAAGGAGTAAACCACAGAGTTACCACGGAGAGCTCTTCAAAATTCTGACCACAAAAGGGATGATGCAGTATTCCTGGGAGGAATCAGAGGACAGCTGACTTTTTCAGTACAAGCTGTGCAAACTGCAGGCTTGGTATCAACAATATTTCATTGGCAGCAATTTCCTCATTTCTTAAAGAGCTTCCAGACTAATCTCTAGTGCACTGACAAGCCAAGCAGACACAAGACAGCCTAATATTCACAGTTTAGATAGACCAGATGTACCTATTTTAGTGGAAAGCAACACTTCCTTGGAAGGTATCTTCTTCTTCAGCTCCTCCAAAGCTTCCATCAGGTTCTCTTTTGGTTGCCCAGGAAGCTCAAGTATAGACTTCCATCGTTTTATGTCTTCCACAACCACAACTCTCTGGGAAAGAGAAAAGCTCCTTATGAAAGTGGAATATTGTTACAAGAAGTAAGGACACCACCTTTATCTCAGCTAATGGGGCTGTTATCAATACATGAATTATTGATCATGGCACAGGATATGTGATGGGTACTTGCTTGGAATTAGAAAACGCCTGCAAATCAAGACTGAAGTAATCAGCAAACAAAGTGAGAGGTTTCACCCTGGTCTGCCAAACTCTGGGCATGTAACAGCAAACTCCTAGAAGTGTTCTGAATTAAAGGAATCCATTGTATAAACGTTTCTAAACAGGAAAAGGGATTAAGAGGGTGGCTGATTATCCTGAGAATCCAGCTCAGATTGACTACAGAAGTAAAACAAGGTGAGAAACGGAGCATTAGGGAACACAAATGCAAACCTGAATACGCTGCACAGTTCCAGTGTTTTCCACTGGTTTTACCACAGACCTTGACAGAACAGACTGCAAACAGTGCAAGTCTCATATTTTGGATGTGCAGCATCTTATCGAGCAGTGGTCAGGGAACTGCGGTGCTTTATGCACCATTCTTTTGATTTCTGCCACACTCGGTGAACTTTTGGCGCAGCAGATGTTTTGCTGTGTTTCCACAAGCAGGTTACCAAGAGAGGTTCAGCTCCCGTGCTGAACCTCTCAGGCACGACATCCATGAAATGAACGGAAGGGTTTTCCTTGCTGGCAAGGGATGAGAGCCAGCTGGAAACACTCAGGCTGGCGGTGTCACCGGGCTGCCCTCGAATCCTGTGCCCAGCCTGACCCTGCACCACGCCGTAACAACCCAGGGAACCCCTTCCAAGGCAGCAGAGCCCTGTACAGCCACCTCCCTGCTCGGATCCCAGCGCGGCGCTGCAAAGATTTCCGTGCAGAACCGCTGTTCTCACACCGCCCGTGCCGCAGCCGCTGCCGCGGGAGGCCGGGCCGGGCCGTGCCCCCGCTCCCTCCCACCGGTGACCTGCCTTGAGGGACTCGATGGTGACTTGCCGGCAGACGCGGGGCCCAGGCGCGGCCCGGCGGGGGCTCTGCGGGCCGCGGGCGCAGCGCACCACGAACCGATCCATGTTCGCCCTGCCGCCTTCCCTCACGGAAGCCGCCAACGCGGCCCCGCCATTTCCGCCCGGTAGTTCCCTCCAGGGGCGAGGCCCTATGGGAGGGCCGGGGGTGTCCCGCGATGCGGACTACATTTCCCAGCAGCCCACGCGCGGGAGACCATGCCGCTGCCTCGCCCTTTCCGCACGGTAGTTTCCGCTGGGGGCGAGGCTCTATGGAATGGGCGGGGATGCCCCGCGGCGCGGACTACACCTCCCAGCAAGCTCCGTGAGGGGCACATCTCGCGAGAGGCTGCCGGCCGGTGCCGGGGCGGAGGAGCGAAGATGGCGGTGCGGCGGGGCGGCCTCGCCGTCCTCCTCTTGCTCCTGCCACTGTTCCTGGTGATCCAGGCGGGAGCCGCCTCGGGACAGCTCCCCGCCGCCTCCTCCGAGGCTTTCGACTCCGTGCTGGGCAACACGGCATCGTGTCACCGCGCCTGCCAGCTGACCTACCCCCTGCACACCTACCCCAAGGTACGGGCGGGCCCTTCCCCGCACCTGCGCCGCTTCCCTCCGCCTCCCCCGGGGCTGGCACGGCCCTTCCTTTGCCCCTGTCCCCCTGCAGCTCCCTCTCTTCTCTAGAGACAGATACTTCCTTGTCTAAATGATGGGTGGGCTGCCGCTTGCCAGGGAAGCGCTGTTGTCAAAGTACGGCTTTGTCAGTGCTGGGGCTTTTGTGGGTTTTGGGCGTTTGGCTGATCTTTTTTTTCCTCCTGTTCCCAAAAGGGCAGCTGTAATTTGGCTCGGGCTGCTCCATATTTTGGGCACTGAAACAGTGCTGTGGTCGTGGCAGGGCAGAGATCCTGAGTCAGGGCGCCTGTGTGGCACTGGGATGTTGAAGGGTGAAGCATAAATAATGACAAACAAGTAGGTTGTCAGAGCCTTCACGGGAACTTTTTATCTCATGATAAAATACTTTAGTTGTGTCTGATAGGAATTTAATTTCATCCCCCTGCATTTGCTGTTGGTTCATGCTTGCACGCCTTTGAACCACGGGTTTGAATTTGGAAAATCTGAGATCACAAATCTCATAATTCCTTGTTCTTTGTTGGCAATAAACTTCATTGTGAGCTGCAGCTGTGTAGCAGGTGGAGCTCTTACCCCGTGTTTGGGATTTCACAGGAAGGCAGCAGGAGCAGTGCCAGGATCAGGTAACAGGGCTTTGTCTGCTTCCCCATGGAATTCAGTTGGATTTTGTAGCTGAAAAGTAACAGGGAGTTGTGTGGAATAAGAGTAAATTTACACAGCTTGTTTTGGCGTACTGCACTTTTGAATTTTGTTACTTTACTTTTTGAATAAGACTTTTGTCATGTGTTGTTGGAGCTGTTCACTAATACAGTCACATCTTTAACATATAGTGTTCTGTTTGTCACAAAACTGGTGGAATTGAAAGAAATTTGTTTTAGTTGAGTGGAAAATAAGACAAACTTCATTGAGACTGTGAAGGAAATATATCTGTGCAGCTTATTTATCTGGTTATCAAATTACAAAACGTTTTCTCCTCCAGCATCACCCACCTTGTCAGTGAGTTTTAGTTTATATTAATAATTTTCTACTCTTGTGCCTTTAAAGCAGATGAGCTCATGGTCTAGTTACAATGGCCAGGTCATTTACAGCAGGTTATACAAGAGGTGTGGTGTGTTTGGTTGTTGTTAAATTAATTCAGAGCCCGTTCTGCACCTGTGCAGTTCGAGTGGCTGCTGGCTTTGAAGGTCTGATTCATGGGTCAGTGGCAGGGTGTGGTCACTGGGACACTCCTGTCACAGGGGCTTTAATTCACATCCGTTCCCCTGGAGCTGTGGACAGAAGAAATACTGGGTGTAGGATTTCTGTATTTGCCTAATTTTAATGGATGGCAGTGTGGAAGCACTTTTGCCCTTCAGTTCAATACAATAAATAAACATTTGTGTTTGTAGAGCTGGCAGTAGGCAGATAATCAGGATGCTGTATAGGATATCAGAAAATAATCTCTTTTTCTGATTGTTCTGTTGTAGCTCTGATTAGAATCATTAATCTGTTTAGACACATTGTGTTCCACTGTCAAAATTAGAGGATTTTGATCCTTTCCTGCTGGGTTTTACCATTTAAGTTCTGAGAATGGAGATTTCCTACTCTTCACAGGGTTAAACATCAATAAATCTTTTACAGCACTGTCTTAATTTCAAACACAACACTTTCTCAAACATCCATTTTGCCAGTGAGTTGTGGCTCTGGAATTACAGAGCACCATTTGCTGCTCCAGGTTTGCAAATAAACCCGGGGGTCGTTGGTGCTGCTTGCCTCGGGCTCCTCCATTTCACACCGGGCTGGGCTGACAGAAGTAGGACCAAAAACACCCAACCAAACAACAACAAAAGAGTTTGTTTTCTGACAATTTGTCGTGGGCTGGAGGTTGGCAAGCCTGTCCTTGTGCCTCCCCAGGAAGAGGAGCTGTACGCCTGCCAGCGCGGCTGCCGGCTCTTCTCCATCTGCCAGTTCGTGGACGACGGCGCCGATTTGAACCGCACCAAACAGGAGTGTGACTCTGGTGAGCCCTGCAGCATCCCATCCCCTGAGCACACAGGGTCTGAAAGGGTGCTGTCGAGTTGGTGGCATTCTTTCAGTTGTTTTGGGTTTGTTTAACAGCTTCTTAAAGTCTGTATGGAGGATATGTAAAAAAAAAGTCTTAGGGGAAGGTTGTTGTCTGTGAGTTTCTCCTCAGTGCTGATGTTTTCATGAATTTCTCAAGTATCATCAGTGTCTGTAAATGAATTGGAAATAGTGCATTTTACTTTAAACAGTTTGTTATAGAAAACACAAAATGCCTGAGGGGAAATTCAGCCAAATGAATTTGTTTGTCTTTTAATAATTCCCTGAGACAATCAGTCCTGTTTGCCATTCCTGACAAATTTATGTTTAGAAGTGAATTGTTCAGTGGAGCAAGAGCACAGATCTCACTGTGCCTTGTAACCTGTGGTCTGGCCTACAGACTGAGCTTTTCCTGCAGCTAACCCCTTGGGAATGAGGTACAGCTTTGTTTGGAATAGGCCTTTAAGTACTGGTTACTAATTCTCTCAGGCTATCTGTGTTAGAGCAAAGATGTAGCAGTGAAGATGAAATGCAGAATCACTGAAGTTGGAGAAGACCTTTAAGATCATCAAGTCCAACCATTCCCCCAGCACTGCCAAGCCCACCACTAAACCATGTCCCCAAGTGCCACACCTTTATGTCCCTCCAGGGATAATGTGTGATACAGGCAAATTAATAGTGGGTTTGGAATTGTATAGAACTTTGCTCCAATAATACTGAGGAAGCCAATTCACAGCTTTATTCAGAAAGGAAAGGCAGGAACTTTCCACCTTGACTACCAATACAATGAAGCACCAGGCCGGCACTCAGGTTCTCTCAGTAGCTCCTGAAAGCAAGAGAGCTTGTGGCCAGCTCAGGTAGGGAAGCAGAAAGCCTGGCATGTAGAGATGCTGATGTGTTACAAAAGTGCAGTAAATACTCCAGAAATGGGCTAATGCTCCAGTCTGTCACACTGGAGCTGTGATCCAGCCTGTCAGTGTAGTTGTCAAACCACACACGACAGAGTGCCATAAAGCAGGGTAATGCAGCAATAGAGCACATGTAGGCTAATGGAACAGTTGCTTATTCCTGGTTTAACTCTTCTTTCTGGGGCTGTTGTCTTTGCTGGCTTATGTTCTGTAATCTGCTGGTGGGTGCCCTGAGTGTTCTGTGCTTGGCAGATCCATCTTGGCTGCTCTGCTCAGTTCTTCTCTGGTGCTTCCTGCAGACACTGACTCGGTGGCAGTTCTAGCATGGAATGGCTGCTCAGGTGCCATGAGATGAACACTCGAAGGTTTAGCTGCTGCTGCCATGCTTCCTGCCAGCTTCTTAGTCCTTATGATGGTCCATTTGTTCCTCTGGAAAACTGGGAGAGCTCCTGTCCTCTTGGTTGGATTCTTTAGTTCAGGTGGTACTGAAACACTGTCCACCTAAGCTTTAGAATAGTGCAGGATAGCTGTGCCTGTGTGTCATCTGCCTGATTTCTCCATGGGCAGAATAAACTAAATTATTTTCTCCAAATAATTTAGATTTCTTGGTCTTTATGATCTCTAGTGAGCAATTAATAGAAGCTCTCCCTAAAACAAAGAGTTAGCTTCATTTTCCATAAGAAATTATTCCATAATACTTGCAGTGCAGTTTCTGTATTAGCAGGAAATGCTCCTTTGATTTTCCTGTGATACCATGGCTTCTGCTGTTACCTCAAAGGGATTTAATGGGCTGATGGTCCCTCTGTTCTGTTTAGGATTCCATCTCTGTTCTCTGATGTTTTATGTGATAGTGGTGGTGGGAGGATCAATGAGAGCTTGCATCCCTGAGCTCAGCCAGGCTAACACTGGTGATCATTTGCTCTGATTGCAGCCAGATTTCAGCTCCCTGCTCTGTTGAAGCTCTGATTCTGTCATTAGACCTCAGAGCAAATGCTTCCCTGGGATTGCCATATCTTCCCCTGCAAAAAGGAATTGTCAACTGCTGCTTTGTTTCTGATCCAACTTATACTGAGAATGTTTTCTTAACTAAAATGCAGAATTTATCGTCTCATTTGGGGAACTTCTCCCTTGCAGCCTGTACTGAAGCATACTCCCAATCTGATGAACAATATGCTTGCCATCTTGGATGCCAGAACCAGTTGCCATTTGCTGAGTTAAGGCAAGAGCAAGTAAGTAGGTGACATGTTTTTCAAATACCACCTACTTGTTTCTGTTCAGTGTGTGTCTTTTCTTTTTAAAATTTCTTCAAATGGGAAATAAATCTTCCTAAGAACTGAAATCTAGACTTGAGGTGAGGGGTGAGCAAGAATGTAACTTCTGTCCTTTTCATGTAAAAACAAATGGAAAAAAATGTTAATGTTGTGCTTGCAGTTAATGTCCCTGATGCCACGAATTCATCTCCTCTTTCCTCTGACACTGGTGAGATCATTCTGGAGTGACATGATGGACTCAGCTCAGAGCTTCATCACATCCTCGTGGACTTTCTACCTTCAAGCAGATGATGGCAAAATTGTCATATTCCAGGTGCTTCCTTTTTTCGTTGAGATTAAGGTGTTGCTGCTGACTTCAACTCTCTTCCAGCCAGAGAAAAGACTCTAGAGCACCATCTCAAGTGTTTTGTTTTTCCTAGTATTTCACTGCCTTTAGGGCCATTTTAAAATTCAAACTTAAAAGAACGGAGCATGTCTTAAGGTTAATTTCTGTATTAGTTTTGAAAATGTAAATTATCAAAATTATCAAAACCAGTGAAAGCTTTCTAGCAAGATCTCCTAATTCCTTATTTTGTTTTAGTCAAAGCCAGAAGTGCAGTATGTTCCACAGCTTGATCAGGAAACTGGAGATACAAAAGCATCCTTGTCGCTGAGTAAAACAGCCTGTAAGTTGTTTTTTTGTGCTTTGGAAGAGTAAATGAGTAAATGCAAATGTTCCCTGTCATGCAGATTTAAAAAACGACGTTGCAGGTGGCGTGTGGAAGCAAATTTTTAGAAAGCTGCAATATAATTACTTACTGTGCAGAGCGCACGGTGGCAAAGCGCGGTAGAAACCGAGCTCTGCTGGAAGTGGAAGCCTGCAAGCTGGGGCTGTTTTAAAAGCTTCCTTTAATGCTGTCTGTACAGACCAAGTGTGTGGGGTGTGGGTTCTCCCTTGCCTTGCTCTCGTGCCCTCTGTTTGTGCTGTTGTGCCTCAGCAGACGGACGCCCGGGGAGCTCGCAGACCTTCCGGGGGCTCTTCGAGGAGCGAGCCAGCGACGGCTTCTTCAAGTGTCTCTCCATGTACGTATGTCCTGAGCTGGCTGTGCCACTGGGGAGGGTAAAGGCCTTTCCTCTGAGTCTGCAGCCCTCTTGGGAAGTCTCCAGGCCTGTAGGATCAGGATGTGCAGCGTCACAGTTTTGTATCTGACCATTAGTGCTGCTTTGCTGTGCTGGCCCTGTGTTTTCTGCGTGCTGTCCTGCCAGCTTTGATTTTTCCTTTCCATTTCAAGTGAACAACATATTGATAATTTCCTGCGCTGTTTTTTGAGTGTGTTCTGGGAACTGTTTAATCAATACTGTGTTTTGCCTGTTCATTAGCTCTGAATGTGTTTTAGGGCAAGGCATTTTGTTTTGGGATTGTGTTGTGTAGCATACTGCTATGTCTTGTTTCCAGGCTCAAAATATTCAGTATGTATTTATTAAAGCTTTTTACTTTCTCCTTAAAAGTTCACACATGAAGGATCAGTGAGTTGTCCTGCCAATGCATAACAGAAAAATCTGGTTTTAAATCAAATGTAAACAGGAGGATTCTTAGGGCCCCATAACAGAATCCTGCAAGTCTTTTGTAATATCAAGTAGGCATTAAAGTACCCAGGAGTCTGCAGTGGGCTATGTAGCTGGAAGGGCCAGAGACTAATGAATTGGCAGAAAAAGCAGTCAGAAATGAGCCAAACTTTTTAGAAGTCCATTGTCTTGTATTCAGTCTATGAAATCTATAAACATTCTTGTCATTTCAGAAATTCCAGTTGGATTTTAACCACTACGCTCGTCCTGTCAGTGCTGGTGCTGCTCTGGATTTGTTGTGCAACTGTAGCTACAGCTGTAGAGCAGTATGTTCCATCTGAGGTACTGCATTTCAGAGCAAAAGTATTTGGAATTTATTCATTATGTTGCTTTTCTGTTACAGCTGTCCAGAGACTAAGAAATATTTGGGGGAGGTTCAGTTAAGGAGGGTTTTCTTATTTTGTGGCTGTGGATGGCAAACCAATTTTGTTTATTTAAATGATGCTTTTATAGCTGAGCATTCTTGCTCATTCCTGTGGCTCACAGGAGCTCTGAGCCTTATTCAGACACGACATCTTTTGGTTTGTAGTGCTGTACTCTCAGCAACCTTCAGGGTGCTCTGAACAAGTGGAGGCTGATTCTCTTTTCTCTGGGAGTGAAGCTGTTCCAAGGGGGGTATAGGGAGGACCCAGTTTAGGTTTAATGCAGGAGGCTCAGTAGTGAGAACAGAGTGACAGCACAGTTACTGGTGATATGTGTGAGTGCAGAGTCTCATGGAGGGGAACAGGCACTCCCCCAGTGCCCAGAGAGTCCTGACTCAGTGATTGCACACCAAAGGAGCTGTTACACAAATGCTGTACCCACCCTTGTTCTGGCAGATTTCATACATTTCTTCTGCATGCAAGTCTAGTTCCAGCCCTGAATTTCAGATGTTACAGAAGGCCTTGTGTTGCAGGGCTGCAGCACAGAACCTGTAATGCAGCTGCATAATGAAATTCATGTTATTCACAATATGGAGAGTCTTTGTCTTAAAGTACCTTGTTTAAATGTTTCAGAAGCTGAGCATCTATGGAGATTTGGAATACATGAATGAGCAAAAACTCAACAGATACCCACCCTCTGCACTTGTTGTGGTTAGATGCAAGACTGAGGAACATGAAGAAGCAGGACCTCTTCCTACAAAAGTCAATCTGGATCAATCTGCAATTTAAACCCGTTGGATCCCATAGACTAATTCTAACAGAGCTAGAAACTCCTGATTGATTGTGGTGGTTCTTCAGATGAGAAACTTAGCAGCCAGTCTTTAAATGCAAATAAAGTTGCAAAATCAACAAATGTCATGGGATTTTGTTTTCAGCTAGTAGAGAAGATTCAGACATTCAGACGTGAATTTGTTTGTTTCCAGGTTTAATCACTTTTCACTGGTGTTTGCTATTGTGTCTTTTTGCTTACAAAAATTGTAAGCGTGCTTTCCATACTTCTGCCAGGACACTTTCAAACTTACTTGTGTGTTCTAGGATGTAATGTGTACAGTCAGAGTTAGCTTTGTAAAGGTATAAGACATTTTAAGTAGGCAGGACATGCCTTTCTAGTGTTGCACTTTCTGTTGTAGTTAAGAGAAAATATTATAAAATTATCTGCTGAATTTTTTTGTACTTGTTAATGTCCATGCACAAACAACCCTGTCTTCAAAAATA
The DNA here is from genome assembly GCF_017590055.1 of Onychostruthus taczanowskii. Classification (NCBI taxonomy): domain Eukaryota; kingdom Metazoa; phylum Chordata; class Aves; order Passeriformes; family Passeridae; genus Onychostruthus; species Onychostruthus taczanowskii. Next base: position 3,748,681 of record NW_024504786.1, read on the forward strand.
GAAATATATTTTTTCTACAGAGTGGCAATATTGGAGGTGGAAAGCATTTGTGAGGTACTGTAAGCTAGAATTCAGCTTGTGAAAGATGGAAATGTGTTAAAATTTACAGACATATCCCTTCACATGCAGAACATTACATGGTCAGTTATTTTGTCAAACTTTAGCCTTTAAGTCTTAAATTGCTTGTAAAGTTAGCACCTGTGTTTTCTGAAAACTTCTGCTTTCTGTTCTTAATTAACTATTCTGGTCTTGTAACTTCATTTACAGAAACAAGTTGATTCCTGAGAAATGAGAGCAGACAAATAAAATTGACTGTATAGAAAATGTTGACTATATAGCTTTTTGCTATGGTTAATTATTGACCACAGCAGGCTCAGTGTGAAAGCCTGTCTGTAGCCTTCCTCTCATGGGCGGCGTGACCTGATTTTGCTGTGATTCACTAACACAGCAACAATGAACAATGTCCTTCATGTCTAACCTATTTTTTGTGGATCTTATTATATGCTGGTTCCCACAGTGCTGGCAAGTTGGGGGTGTTGGTGATTTATTTTAGGGTGTCTAACTCAATGCTGGCTAGAATGCAGTCTTCAATTCGCTGTCATTTTTTTGTTGATTAGACAGAATTCCCTCAAAGGTTTAAAAAATGTAATGAAGAACTGTGGGGATTCTGGGTGGTACAGATTCTGGCTCAGGGCTGTTGCCAACCTGTCTGTGGGCAGGTGGTTGTGTGAGTGCAGCTGATGGAGCCTTTCTGGGGCCATCAGGCAGGAGTGTGCAGACCCAGCCCAGCAGTGTGGCTGGCAGGAGCTTCCAGGTCGTTGGGGATGTTTGTTTGGAGCAGGTTTCTATCAGCCTGCAGGAAATGCAATCTCAGGTCTTAAGTTTTAGGTACCCCTTGATGCTGAACTCTTGAGTGGGACAGCCCAGAGCTTGGGTGCCAGCAGCCTTGTCCTCCGTGTAGGTGCCATTGCAGAGGCCTTGCTGTGGGGAGGGACAGGGTGCCGTTTGGGGACATGGGCAGGGACAGGAGCTGCTCTGTCAGTGATGCTGCGTTTCTGCTGGCACAGACAAAGCCCAGCACGCTCTGCCGGGGATGCCAGAGCTGTGCTGTGATCTGTGCAACCCTGTTCAGCAATCACTGCCGCTGCTGGCTTTACTTAGGGATTAGTGACATCTTAGCACTGTGGTGGTTGGGATTTCCAGAAGAGACTGCAGCAATCCCTGTTTTTCTAACTGAATAGCTTACGGAAATGTTTGCAAGTCTGTTTAAATGTTTTCCTTTACCGTTACACGTGGTTGCAGAGGGAGCAGCTCTGTGCACACGTGGCTCTTGGCCTGTTCCAGCGTGGACAGTGCAACCTCTGTTAGGCTGATGACTTGATTTCACAAAACTTTCTCTTCAAAACTCCATTGCTTACAGCCCTGGGCTCGAGTTAGGCAAACAGCTTGTGCTTTCTTTGGGCGTTTTGTCTTTTGTTTGCTGTTTAATGGCATTTCAGCTGAGTGATCTGTGCAGCAGTGTGCTCTGGGGTCACAGAGAGCTCTGTGCCTGTGGCACTCTGGCACTTGGCACCGCTGTATCCAGAGCGAGCCAGAGCCTGAGGAATTTGGTGAATGTTGTACTTGTAAACTTGTCAAAAGATCTTCCCTCAGTAAAATCAGATAATAGCGAGTAATTGAACTGTTTCTCAAGATGTCTAATCTAAATGGACTCTTTAAGCTGTCTTGGCATTTGGTTTTGCAAAATGTCATTTCCTATTCATTTTTTGTTAAATGTTTGACTTACTGACATATCCATTTTCAGAGGCTGCAATTCGGGTTTGATCTCTGCTCAAAACCACTGTTTAAATGAAGGGCCTTAAATTATTGAAATTGTATGAGGAAAGCATTTTATATTCTCTTTAGGCACATGTTCAACTGACCCTGTCTTGGCTTTAAAATGGAATCATCTGGATACAAATGAGGTGACCCTCTAAAGTGTGTGCAATTCACTGCTGGCAGAAATAACCCAGGTACATTTGGGGGAAATTGGGGGCTTTTTAGGTGCTAGAATTAACAGCAGCCTTCTATCATACTGAATACGCTGATATTTGTTGCCTCTTCAGCTTTTCTGATCTTTGAAATTTTTGGGTTTTATTATTTTTTTATACTGCAGAAGAGCGTCCTTATCTTTCTTACATCGCTGTCATGAACTCATTTTTCTGAACTCTGAGTAGTTTTGATGTGGGGTAACTGCTCTGAAATCCAACTGCCTGCTTGGCTACAGCTGAGCTTGATAGTCCTGGAGCAGGAAACAGATGGTGCTAGATGGCAGGTTGTAGAATCACTGAATTTTTTTAGCCTGGAAAAGACCTCCAGGAATGAGTCCAACCATTTCCCCAGTACTGCCATTGCCACCAGTAACCCATGTCCCCAAGTGCCACATCCACACGGCTTTAGGGGTAGTTACTCCACCATTGCCCTGGGCAGCCTGATCCAATGCCTGACAACTCTTCCAGTGAATGATTTTTTTTTTCTGCTATCCAATCTAAACCTCCTCTGGTGCAATTTGAGGCTGTTTTCTCTTGTCCTGTTGCCTGACCCCCACCTGGCTCCAGCCTCTTTTCAGGGAGTTACAGGGAGTGAGGTCTCTCCTGAGCCTCCTTTTCTCCAGGCTGAGCTCCCCCAGCTCCCTCAGCTGTTTCTCATCACACTTGTGCTCCAGAGCCTTCCCCAGCTCTGTTGTCCTTCTCTGGACATCTCTTACAGACATTTGTCCCCAAGGGTGGGTTGACTCCACATTTTAAAATCTTCACTGTAGATTGTTTTGCAGGGTATGCACAGCAGGCCTGCTTTACCTGGCTCTTACACAGGGCTCTTAGCAAACTCCCAACCACCTAATAAGCTTTGTGAAGGCTCAAAATAGTCATGTATCAAGTCTGATTAGAAACTGGGACTTCCTCTTTAAAGAGCAAGAGATCCAGAATTTAAGACCTGCTTAGTCTGACATTTTTCGACATTGAAGCAGCTGCCCAGACTTGCAGACTGTTTGCTGCTTGGCATTGGATGTTTTCACCCAAGATCCTTCTTGAAACAGGAGAATTTTCTACCACCACCTTTAATGGTGATGTATTCCAGTGAGGAGCTTCTGTTTTGGACTAATTGATGCTGTTGTAGTTAAGGAGGAGCTCCTACAAGAGAGTGTTTAATTCTGGCTGGTGTGTGAGGACAGGGCTGGAGATGGCCTGGCCATGAAGAGTGTATTAACTCAGTATAATTGGGAATGGGTTATGTGTGGAGATGAAGAGAGAAGTTGGAGCTGTAGCTGTTCCTCCATGTCAGGCACTGCGTGGAATCAATTCAAGGCAATGCCAGCTCAGAGACAATCTGGCTGCCAGCCTCTCTTCCACAGCCCTGCTGGGACTGTCTTCCTTGGAGAGGAGTCATGGCCTGTGGGGTGGCAACAATTTGGAAGCACTTGAGTCCTCTGGACCCTCTTGCAAGAACAACCCAGGCTCCTCAAAAACTTTCTGCCTTTTCTCCCCACTACCCCCATGGAAATGCTGCCTGCTCATGAAATTTCATCCTTGAAGCTGTAAAACAGCTCTCTGTGGGAGCTGTGCTGAGACCTGCAGCCAGTTTAGAAGGCTCCAATGTATTTGTAAGTTCATGCTTGCTGCAGGCTGAGCTGCTAAGCCTTCCTGCAGGCCTGGAAATTCAAGCACTCAAGTAAAAAGGACCCTGGAGGATTTCCTGTGCCTGTGCTCATTTGCCAAGCAAGGAAGCTGTTTCTGATGGTTGTATCCTGCACAGCTCTCCTGAGATCTCATCCTCTGGCAGGAGCCTGGGCTGGTGCTGCCACAAGGGCAGTGTGACAGCTCTGCCTTGGGAAGGAGGTGTGGAGAAAGGAAGACTTTCATTTCCCTCAAGCTCTCACTGTGCAGGGGTTTTCCATGACCAGCACAGGGATGAATGCAGTCAGCATGAGCTAGAGGTGAGTGCTTGTCTTCCAACCTGGCAGCAGGGCTTCAGCTCCCTAAATCCCTGTTTGCTCTGCATTGTCTCATGCCCTGTTGCGAAACCACGTTCGAGGCAAGAAGAATGAGAGAGTTTGTTGTTGGCTTTCCCTGGGGGCTGGAGCAGAGGCTCAGCACTGCCCTGCCAGTCCCCTCCTGCCGGTGAGGTGCTCTCCTCGCTCTCCTGCCTCTGTTGGGTTTGTATCCCGGTAACTTCGCTTGTGCTCAGGTGCACAGAACTCCCTGCGGTCCCTGGAGCTCTGGGAAGCATGAACAAAACTCATCCCCAGGTACAGTTCTTCAGAGAAATCCTACACACAGCTGTTCCCTGAAGTACGCGTGTTCTTGCCTGTGCTCTTTGCCTGACCTCTTTGTCACTGCTTTCTCTGAGATTTTGAGCTGTTTCTACTTACCTTGGTACAAAAGAGTTGATATAAAGTGCTGGATTTGGTTGGTGTTTGTTTTACAAATGGGTAATTAAGGTTTAAAAAGGGATACGATGGTTTGATTGTCTTGGGAATTGAAGGTGAGATGTTTTCACTGAGGCAATTTTTGCTTGTATGTAACACTAATGGAGTAGATGAGGTATTCCTGGGTAAGATGTGAGAACTAGAAAGGTGAAGTTTGTGTGGCTGTGAGATTCTGTAAATCCCTTTTATCCCTTTCCTTCTAGAGAAACGGTGATGTAGCTACTTTTGGTTCAACAGAGTCCTCCTCTGGAGAAAGAGGTAATGAATAAAATGCAGAGTTCTATTATTAAAGTATAAATCAATAGAAACTATCAATGTAATATAAAATACAACCACTATTTATGGTCTGTTTGGACTGATTTTCCCTTTTTTCTGTGTAGTGAAATGTCTAGACTATAAAATTAATAAACTTCAGCTGTTCTGTGTTGGCCTGGAGCTGGCAGTCATATGTACAGTGGTATGATAGGTGATCCTTGTCAGTCACAGAAGGGCTCATAATGAGTTTGCTGTGGCCTTTCCCTGTGTGTTAATAGCCAAACTTCAGCAAATTTTGCCCATGCTCTGAAGGATGAGGTGGGGTCAAAGAGAACCAAATAGCAAGCCTGTAGTTCAGCTTGAAACATTTCATCACCACCCTTATTTTATATTCAAGTCTGTTTGTAATTGCTGTGCTTTGTAGTCAGAGATGTTTTGTAGGCACAGACATGCTGTAATTCACCATTTCTCTTCTGAGCTGAAATCTTCTGAGTTTGGCTCCTGCTTGAGCATGGCAGAGGGAGAGGTTGCTGGAATCAGGATCCTTTTGCTGTCCCTTCCCTTGAGTTTGAACAACTAAGTAAACACAAAGCACAGCTAAGACAAATTCTGACTTTAAAGTTCTTTCAGTTCTTGAAAGCTTTTTAAAATTCTAATTAAAGATTTTTAAGTTCATAATATACCAAAATCAACAATACAGGCAGGATTGCCTTAAGTGACTGGTTTCATGTTTCTGAGATGACCACACTGATATTTTTTGCTGTTGGTCTGGGAAAATGAAGGAATGGAGGGAAATACCCTGTTGGTTTAGAGGCAGAGCTGCAGGGGCAGGTTGCTGAGGTGAGGGTGGGTGCCTGGCCTGGCTCCTGCCTGTGCCACCATTGTGTTGCAGTGATTGTGGGTTTGGCCTTTAGCTCATGCAGTTGGTTTGATTTATGTCCCTGGCTTTCTGACAGCTGGAGTCCCTGGAAGGTTGCTGTGCCCTGGAGATGTTGTTAGGGAGGGAAAGGGCAGCTCTTCGTTCCTTCTCACCATTCTGGGCTGACAGTCCAGCCTCATTCCATGGGAGTGTGAGTCCTGGCTGGGGCAAAAAGCCTGACGTCCTGTAAAATGAAATCTTACCTCGTGGGGAGTTTTGTTATGGGCTCTGGGAGGGCACCTTGCCCAGCCTCACACCAGCCTGCCCTGTGTTTCAGTGTCACTGCTGTCCCACTGGGCAGGGGCTGGGCAGGGGTTTGGGGTTCATCCCCCTGCATCCGAGCCACAGGATGAGCTCCATGGAGGTGTGGGGCTTGTGCCATTCAACCTCGGTGCTCTGTAGCAGCAGTTTCACACTGCAAGCAGCAAAATTCCCCACGAGGAGGTGTTTAATGGTGGAGTTTGGCTTTTCAAACTCAACTATCAACCCCTAACCCCCAGCAGCCCCCATGCAGAGACCCCAAAACATCATCCTCGTGTCCCTGCACTGCTCCCCTCTGAAACACCCCAGACCTTTCCTCAGTCCCTCTGTCTCTCTGTTGTCTCCCCAGGCTGCTGCCATCCATGTGGTGCCCGTGCTGGCTGCACACAGAGACACCTCTGCATCTCTGCCCTGGCACTGCTCGTCCTTGCCGCCGCCGCGGCCTCGGCGGTGGCAGCCCTGGCACTCCTGCCACGGGCACCAGGTTGTATCCCAAGAGTGGTTGTTTTTTTTGTAAGGGAGGCAGAAATGGTGCTGTATGAGCACAGCTGTACCAGCTTTGCTCAGCCCAAATGGCCACCAGCCATTCCCTGGCTCTGTCTGGCTCCACAGGGCTGGGATAACTCTGGGTAGCGCTGTCATACTTAAAACTACTGGTGTAGTTTTCAGATTCTGCCATGAACCTAGCAGAAATTAATCCTGGCCCCTGGTTATTTCCAGAACAAAAAATTAATTTCAGAACCACTCCCCCCCCCCCTTACTCCCCTTGATCCATTCCTTGTATCCCAAAAATGCTGGAAAATAAAGGTTTTCTTGCTTTCCCCTCAGTGAACCGCCTCTGCACAGCCCCTAATAACAGGACAGGCTTCTTGTGTGATGACAGAGTGACTTGTGTCCCTGCCAGCTGGGTCTGTGACAGGGTCAGCAACTGCAGGAATGGAGAGGATGAGCAGGAGCAGCTCTGTGGTGAGTGGTTTTGTTGTGAGCATCTCCCCTGCACTGGTCTCCCAGTTGTGAGACAGCAGCCAGGGTTCCTCTGACCCTGCTCTGTGCTCCTGGCTGCCTACACGAGCAGACAGGCCTGGTAGAGCCTTTGTGGGCCAGATGCTGAGAGATGGCACTGCCCAAAACCTGGCAGGAATGCCAGGAATTAAAGACTCCAAGCTCATCTGATCTTCCTAGGGTTTTTTTTTTTTTTTAAACCATTATGTAGTTTTCCTCCATCAGTGAAGCTGTATGCCTACATGGATAATTTATTGTTCAGTCACCCTGGAGAAAAAAATAAATAAAGCAGAAACCTGGGGCATTCTTCCTGTGTCCCACGACAGAGCTTCCCCATTTGTTCATGTTCCTTTGATACTGCAGGGGAAGCATCCTGGCAGCAGATTTTGGTGCATGCCATCCCCGTTTTATCCGGTGTGTCTGTGCCTGGAGGAGTTTAGCATGTCCTCTGTGTGTGTGCCCTTGCAGGTGACTTGCCCCACAGCCTGCCAGGATACCTGGTTTTCTACTGCAGCAACCCCAGGTCCTGGGTTTATGCTGACCAGAGGTGTAACGGGATGAACGACTGCGGGGACTGCTCGGACGAGACGTGGAGCTGTAAGTCTGTCTGCTGGCTCCTGTCTTGCTGCTGATGGATTGCAGCAGCTTCCACAGGTGTGGTGCTCATGGAGGCTGCTGGAAATGCCTGGAGGGAGGCACCCACCACTGAAACACAAAACGGCTGGGTGGGTGTGGGTGTGAGCACTGCAGGCTCCCTGCCTGCCGAGGCTTCTGTGTCAAAGCCTGGTGGCACCTGAGGGAGGAAAGGCTCCGTGCTTTGCTCCCAGTCCCAAAAATTGCTCTTCCTCCGTGGCTTGCTGATGTGGAGCAGGTTCATCAGGATGTGTGGCTGTTAGCAGTAACCATTCAAACTGGTTTTTGGTAGCTGGTCAGCAGATGGGTGGATCTCCAAGCTGTGCAGGAGCTGAGTCTTGCTAAAATGAGCAGCAGATTTGTTCCTAAGACACTTCCATGGTTTTGGGGGTGAAAAAAAAGGGGGGAGGGGGGTGGAAATTACAGTTAGTTGTTCCCCCAGGATGGCCTCTCTGCCGTGAAGGTCATTGCAATGTCACACTCTGGTTGTGACAAGCAGCACCAAGCCAGTGTCTCACTGGCTCACAGTCACAGGGTTGTCACCAGCAGCTTTTCTGCTGGGGGCACGAAAGGATTTTACCACGGAAGGGAGGAGGGAGAGGGTCAGTGTGGCAGAAGCAATTCAGTTCCCTGTTTTGTGTCCTTCCCAGTGGCTGCCTGCCCCCCGTGCGGGCAGGAGTGGTGGAGCTGCAGCCCTGTGCACTTCGAGTTCTGCTCCTGCATCCCCAGGAGGCTGTGCCGGGACGGAATCCAGCACTGCCTGGGCTGGTCCGACGAGTTCCTCTGCACAGCCTGAATCCTGGCACCTGTCCCTGCTGGGGACAGCAGAGTGCTTCCCACTCGTCACCCTGGAGCCTTGGGGTCCTGTCCTGCCAGCCCTTGGGAAGCTCCAGCCCGAGCAAATCCTCCCCAGCAGCGCAGTGACACGGAGCAGGGACCAGGGACCCGTGGCAGGCCTCGGCTGGACGCTGGCTGTGGGACAGCTGCCAGGAGCCTGTGCCATGTGAAGGTGACACTTCCTTCATGGGCAGCACTGACTCGATGCTGGGCTGGACAGGCTTCACCAGCCACAGCTGGCACAGCTGGCACTGCTCTGGGCCAGGGGCTCCTCCTCTGTGGACATGCTGGGGCCTCTGCAGGCAGCCATGCCGAGAGCTGCCCCGAGGAGCAGGAGCTGAGTGGGGTGAGGTGAACGCATCTCCAGAGTCCTGATCTTCTCTGGCAGCTTCTGTTTGTGTTCAGAACACATCTGCAGATGGTTTCAGCAGTGACTTTGAGGGCTCTGTGCTGATGCTCCTGGGACACTTCCTTGGGATGGCTGTGCTGGGAGTGACACTGTGGGGAGATGCTGCTCAGGTCACCTCCTGCTCCCTTCTCAAACCACAAAGGCCAACACAGAGAGTGTAATGGCACGGAAAACTGGAGAAGTTTCAGGGTTTGGGGGGATAAATCATGTCTCTGTGACAGAGTAGCTGTCCTGAGAGCCAGGGCAGAGAACCAGCATAACTAAATAATGTGCTCTTCACCCAGGGCTGTGCAGTTTTGCAGCAGCAGGCTGAGAACAGCCATGGAGCTGGGATGGGCCTCACTGAAGTTGGCAAAGAAAGGAGGAAAAGGAAGCCTCAGCCTTGGGGCAGAGAGCAGCAGAAAATCAAGTGCTGCTCCCAGGGTGGTGTGGGATGACACTGGATCTGTTTGCTGCTTGTTTTGTTCCTCTGCCAGCAGGGCACAAGCAGGCAGCCAAGCCTTCAAAGCAGTCCTCAGGATATAGGTGTGGACATGACAGTGAAATTTAAGAAAGATGAGGTTCTCTCTGCTCCTTTGAAAATATCATCTGTGTCTAAAACATTGAGGAAAACCCCACATTTACAGTGAGTACTCTTATTTTTCTAGGCCCCAAAAAAAACACGAGGTGATTTTCTTCCCATTGCCACCTCACGTCATAGATATTTAAAAATAAACCCCTGTTCACTCATTTCTTCTCAGTCCTGTGATCTGCAGCTCTGCCTGTCACTGTAACTCAGATCAATGGTGAATGTTGCTTCTAATTTGTCACTGGGATACAGCTGGAAATCTGAGAGATCTTTTTATAAATAGCTTTACAGTATTGTGACTCACACTCTGCCTGGAATGAGAAGGCAAAACTCTGCATGGGGGAATGTTAAAGCTGCTTTTACTCACCTGTCTCTCTCCAGGCCTGGCCAGGGTGCACAGCTTGTTTTCTCTGTCTCTGTAAAATGTCATCCCAGTGAAGTAAGGATTGAACTAATCAGCTGTTAAAAAAAATATAGAGGAACCCTCATGCTCAGCACAGGGCCCAGGTAATGGGTTTGATTAAATTAGGATTGGTAAAAAAATCTGCATCTCTCCATGCAGATCACCATATCTCCAATGGTGGAAGGGGTGGCCAAAAATTCCATAGTGGCAATTGCACCAGAAGCAGCTTGAGGGGGAAGATTGCACATCTTCCTCCCCACTGAGCCACTGTTTTGAGTCACAATTTGTGCCATTATTTGTCTCAGCAGAGAGCTGATGTAGTTGTCAGGGGAAAGTATTAATAGCCTTGAGTTTCTGGGAAAAGAAAGTAGGATTTCAGTCAAGTGTCCCTGTTTTGTTTGTGTGCAGTCCTTTTCTGAGGAAAATTCAGCAGTAAGGAAAAGACAAAGGGGTTTTATTCTTTAGGCATTTCTGAGCTGAAGTTCATTTTCTTGGCCTCTTTGTGGTTTCCAAGGATGTGCTGCTTTTCTTGGTGATGAATTATGGTAAACAACAGTGTAAAAGGAAGATACCCTCTGAAAAGCACTAGCAGGGGAAACCTGGAGAAAATCTTTGGCCTCAGAGGCCAGTGATGAGCACTGTGCACCTCAGCCAGTTGTGATGGAAACAGGGCAGGAATTCAGTGTTTAACAGTTACCTGCAGCATTTCAGCTGCACACACCAACACAGAACAGGTCTGAGTGTCAGGGTGATTTACAGCTGATCTGCATAATTAATATTTGAATTATAAATGCCTCTCAGTGTTTTCAGATGGAGAAACACAGTTAGTGTATTGCAGGCACACTGAAAATGGGTTTTAAAGCACAGAATTATCTCAAATGCAGTGAATTTGCTTTTAAGGGAGAATATATTACAACTGCAGAGCATAATCTCTACAGTAACCTCATTCCAGCTCTCATTTCCTGGGCTAAAATGAGAAAGAAAGGGGATTTGTGTTCCACTTTGGGCTTCTGCAGTGGCTGTTGGCGAGGTGTTACTGCCTCTGCCTCCCTTCCCAGAGGTCTGTGCTTATCCTTTGTGCTCCCTCCCTCTGCACAGCCCCATCAGCACAGCCTGGTGCTTTCAGGCTGAGGTTTCTGTTCTAGCAGCACTGTAAACATCCCATGGCACTGACAAGCCCAGTGCAGCTTCATTTCAGATGAGCTGCAGTGATTTGTGTCCTGCCCCTGGAGAGGCAGGAGAGCAGCAGGGATAGGAGCAGCTGTTTTGGTGAAAAACACCTTCAGCACAAGAGTTAATTAAGGATGACAACAAAAACTTTATTTGAAAAAATTATTATGTATTGAAAATATACAGTAGCATTACCAACCTCCTTGTGTCTATCCCTCCCCCAGCACAGGTTACCCCACAGGCATGTCACAGCAACCAGATTTAACAGTACTTTGTCACTCCCTCTCAGTATGTCCAAATCCTGTCATCAGCAAGAGAACAACAAACAAAAGACCCACTTCTTTCTGACTCAGTAGGTATTTAACAAATCCCAGTCCTCCACAGTGAGGCACAGATGCTTCTGTTTGGAAGTCCTTTCCCTCTCCTGTTCAGCCAAAGCTCTTTTTTTATTATTCTTTAATTCATGGCTGCCTGCAACCTCCTTTTTCAAAGGTAAATGGCAATTTTCAACGTTTTCCTTATAAAACTGCAAGTTTCCAGATGCTTTAGTTTCTGGCTCCACCAGTGTGCATTTGACTACTTCCTCTATTCTGTGTGTCTTGCCATCTAGAAGCAAAAATATCAAGTTTAGATTGATTTAGGGAAAAACAGAATTATGCTTAAAATGCATAACTTTGTGGTACAAACTGTTATGGCCAAGCCAACTCAAGCAAAAATATCAAGTTTAAATTGATTTTGGGAAAAGCAGAATTATGCTGTAAAATGCATAACTTTGTGGTACAAACTGTTATGGCCAAGCCAACTTGGAAATGTGCACAGGAAAAAAATACCATTTATATTTTGGATTCAGAATATTAAGGAAAAAACTCAGTTCTTACATGTGCTGTACTTGAATTATCCAGGAGTTAACAAATTAAAAAACTCAAGTACATTGTAGTGCAGTTACACAAAGGGCTGAAATTGCACATCTGAGATGCTATTTGTACTATAACCCCAAAAAGTATGAGAATAGTCCCTGTAGAAAAGAAAATAAATCAACTCTGTGGTGTCTGTGCAGTTACGTACAGAAGCGAAGAGCTGCCACTCTGGATCTCAGGTTGTCCTGGGGCTTCATGGCCTCCATAACTGCCTGCTCCCACTGCAGAACTGTCTGAAAGAACAAATGAAGCAGTCAAAATGTGTCTTGTAAAATACCATTGGAAACAACTCCATCCCTTGTTCTTTCCTATTCAACGATTTTGTATTCTGTAAGGCAAATTTTTAGAGAGTAAAACAGGTTTAACCCCCCCCTTACCTGCTCTGCCCATCCCTCTGTTTTGCAGTTACTGTGATCAAATTCTTTCAGAGGCACTTTTGAGTGAACCAGGCCTATCTGCACTTGAAGTCGCTTTATGACAGCATCAACATCCTGGGAAAAAGGGACATAAAGCAGTCAGAGGGCAAGAATTTTGTTACACTTGGCCAGTAAACTTTTCCTGATGATTTTTACCTTGAGACCTGTCCCAGAAATGTCCAAACAATTCAATTTCTTGAAAGAAAGAAGGTATCCAATTCCCACATCTGTGATTTTAGGGTTACCTGTAAGGCCAAGTAAAGTTAATTAAGTTGCATGATGTCGAAAAAGATTATCAAAATACCAAGGAAGTATTTGTTCTAAAAGCTAATACTGGAACAAGACTGACTTTCGCCCTCTAATTATCAAAATACAAATATTTACAATACCAATTCTCAAACTAATAAAAATACTTATGTAAGTAGCAAATGCCTGAGACCTCAGGTCTGCCCTGTGCCTTCTGGGATGCTGCTGGTCAAATCTGGGGTTGAGCACTTTGCTCATGGGAATCAACAAATTAGTTGTACTCCTTCAGTGCTAAGGAGGATAAATTCTTTATCGGGAGGGACACAGGTTCTTTCTGTCATGAGACCATGGAGCACTTACAGGACAAGTCCAGCACCAGCAGATTGTCAAGCCCCTTTTTCAGCACGCGGACGGGCGCCGTCATCCTGCGCAGGCCGGCATCCGACAGGGAGTTGTCCTTCAGGAGAAGCCTCTTCACACTGGCAGCAGATACAAACATGGAGTTTATGGTCATTATTTCTGAGAGTTTTGCAAAATGTCCTAAAACTCTGTGTCAGAAGGGTCGTCCTGTGCCAAGCCCCACAGGCTCACTGTAAAAAGCAGCGAGGAAGGAGCCTGGGTTAGCAGGAGTAACAAATATCTTTGTGTTTCTCTGCTAGCTCAACAGAAGCACTACTTGAGCAGCTATTCCCACAGCTCCAGTGACAAACTGATCCTACAGCCAAACATTTGCCAACAGAGACAATAAGCTTCTTTATACACTGAAGTTCTTTATACCAAGGCTGCCAAACTGAAATGCACTCAAAACTAAGAAAAAATGCTTGGCAAACTGAGAGAGAGCAGATTCGATAAGTGATCATAAGCAATGATTTTAAGAAAGTAATGAGGTCTTATAACATTGATTAACAAAACTCAGGAAAAAACATCACACTGAAGTGCTCTCTTCAGAGCACTTCAAGATAAAACCTTGATGCAAAATGCACCAAAATCTTAGAGCAACATAATATCCTTAATTAGCTTACCTAATGCTTCCAGAAGTATCTATTTATCATTTTTTGGTACCAAACAAAATTACAAAATTTACTGTTTTGAGATGTTAACTAACCAAATAATCAACCTCCTGCTTGCAGAAATCTTCATGTAGAACACTAGTTTGGTTAAGAATTTCGCTGATAAAGTTCCCCCTTAAAAATGGGAAACGTAAAACTGTTCCAAATGTTAAAGATGCATTTTTTACCCAGACAATGAAAATTATAAAAAGTTGATATAAATCATGAGGCAGTAAATTATCTTGCGTATTTTTAGTACTTTTTATGATTTAGTATGTGCTTTGTGCACAATAAATTCTGTATTTTGTTTACCTAACCCTAGCCATGTTTGATGAGCAACCAAAATCTTCAACCTTACGCTCTGCAGCCTGTGAAACTTCCCTTTAAAGTCTCAGCCTGATTCTTTGAACTGCTTAGTGGTAGGAAAGAAAGTGTCATTTTTAGCTCAAGAAATTGGTACCTAGACAGGGCCTCTTTGGTGAGGTGTTCCAGCAGCTCATGTTCATCTCCAAGTTTACAGCAGGAGAGATCCAAACACGTCAGCTCCCGGAAAGACTTAATTTCTTCAAGCTTTTCAGAGATAACCAGGTATCTACAAAGCCAAAAAAAACATTAAAAAAAAAAAAGCCAGTGCTCAGGCCTGTAAGGTGTCTACGTCCATAAGTGTCATAAGCAAAATGCACTCGTTTCTGCTAAGTACCCATGGGAAAATTGGCAGAAATTACCCAGCTGCATTAAGTACCTCTTTATGTGCAGCTGGCACACAACATGTCTGAATTCCCAGTTTTGTCCTTAAATCCCTGTCATGGTTTAGATTTGATGCAAAATATTGGACTAACAAGACTTCAACTTGCAACTATTGCTATTAGGAGCTTCTTTACAGATTATTGCTGTACTATTTCAGGATAATGCAAATAAGTCAGCTTCACAAACTGCTCTTCCTTAGTGTCTAGAAAGGGTATAGACACACCCACATTCATCCAGGTTTAAAATCCACCTCAAACATGGATTTTAAACAGGACAGGATAGCTTGTCAGTGGCAAAATTTCACTTATTTAAAATATATGTCAATAAAATGCTTGACTAGGGGTAGAAGTCCAGGACTGGCCAGAGCTGTGGCTACACCCTGGGCAGCAGTTACTCAGTGGGGTTTTTTTTTAGCTCTGCTGGTTCCCTGGTCTGATTCACTCAGCAGCCACGCAAACATCTGTGCTGGAGCCATTCAGTAGGAGGCTGAGAGATGGGAACAAACCACTGAAGAATGGCAGGCATGAGTATGCAGTAATGAGCACGTAGCCCTCAGCACCTCCCCTGCAGTCACCTCTTGCTGTCTCTGTGGCAAGACAAGCCCCAAATTCACTGATCTCTCCTGAATTTACCTCATATTCCCCATGGCAAGACACACCCTGAGGTCAACATCTTCACTGCATAAACTGGGGGTGATTTGATCCCTCCAGGAACATCTCTTTGTCCATGCAAATAAGAGGACCTTAATATCCTCCCAGTGTAATTTTACCCATCAAACCAACACCTCACACCCCTTGCCTGTGCAATTTGGCTTTGCAAAAAGCACAACATACAGTCAGAGCATAAGCCAGTTCTTGAGAGAGATTATTAGCTCAGGGGGGGGTTCTAGAGAGGGCTCTTTTACAAAAAAAATTCATCAGAAAATGCCTTAATGCCTTACCTCCTGGATTTCAAAGACTTGATACTTAACTTAGCTTTCTGTAATGCCAAAAGATGCCAGAAGTAGCTTAATTTCTAAATTAAGTCCATAAAATTATCTGTGCTAGAGATAAAAAGGGAGTAGGTTTAAAGGATAAAACCAAGGATAATTGACTTCTACTCAAACATTCCTACTGTGCTCAGAACACCCTTGGCACTTCAGATGAATATGCCAGTACTTTGATTATAAACTGGATAAACCATCCCTTTTTCGAGTGTAGAGATGGAAGAGAAGGGTTCTATTACTGGGAAATACTTCAGTAGGAGCGAGGCTTTAAAAACATAATCAGTTTTAAACTTGGCAAGACTTTTTCAGTTGAAGATGTGGGCATTGAGAAGATGGGAAAAACTACTGCTGGGCTGTAATCAGGATCTTGTTAAAGTACAGTCAATATGGGGGTGGCAACAACAATAAATTAAGGTAAAACCTGCCTGATTTCAAAGCCTTAAACTTACCCATAAGTCTGTATCTTCTGCTGAGCCCCCAAAATGAGACCTGACAGCAAGCTCATAGTTAGTAAGCCCAAACAATTTGCAAGGGTGTATTTTATCTGTACAGTCAGCTAAGTGTGTTGAAAAGCTTTTAAACAGCAACTACAGAAACATCCCATGAAATGCCTGAGAAGGCACTAAGCACATGGATTTCCACAGAAGTGCTGATTATTATTGTTAAAAATAGTTGCAGGTTTAACCCTCCACACAGATGCCCTGTTGGTTAAAACAGATATAGTCTGTTACCTCTGTTATGATTTGTACTTAAAATGAAACCTACAGCTGCACTTGTAGGAAAGGGATGGGACAAAAGACAGCAAGCACAAGAATCAGATAATGCTCAGGGCATTTCATTAAAATTAGGTGGTGTTATAAGCCCAAAATGTATTTTATTTAATTTAATTTAGGGGAAGCTTGAAGTGTGTTAGCAGATGACAAGATTTGCCAGGGGACACACTTACCTGTTCCGCAAGCACAGCGAGCACAGCACCAAACTGCCATAGGCTTCAGTGAACTTCTGCAGAGCTCTCAGTCCTGTCACTGGCTCTGTGAACTTTTGTCTTGCTTCTGCTGCTGAAAAGAGCTTTTCAGCAATCTGCTCTGGGAAACCAATCAAGGAGTCAATGTGATCTACATTGTCAGAAATGTAACCCAGCACTAGGCTGAAGAGGGACTTGGCCGAGTAGCGGAGGTTCCCCTCCTTGGTGTACGTGAAGATGAAATGATCAGTCCTCTGCCTCCTTGCCCTATCATCCTCCCTGTTCATGCAAAGCTCCACTGAAAAAGTTCTGGAAAACAGACTAAAAGGTCTTGCTTTGGGAGTGACATTCTGTACGCCGCCTGCACCCCGATTTACCACGTGCAGCTTCCCATTTTCACGCACGTATATTGGCCCAGTATCCAAATGGCTTTCTGAGTGGAGACAGTACGACATTCCCCTTGACCAGCTCTGCAAAAACAAATCACAGTCAGGTGAAGAACAGCCACAGAGGAAAACATGACCCAGGGAAGCCCCCAAAGCTGGCAGCTCCCCTTAGAGCCCTGAGCATGGCCACGTAGCAAGGAGGGCAGGCTGTGTGGAGCAGGGTGTGAGCTGCCTGCCACACACCCCGTGCGAGTGGGAGCTGGACCCCGGGCTGGCTGAGACACCCGGGATGGATCCCAGGTCGGGGATGGAGATAGGGGCAGCAGGAGAGGGGCTGGGGTTGAGTGGGAAGTGCCCCCACAACCAGTCCTGGCTCTGCTGCAGGCAGGAGAAGGAGGAGGAAGAGGAGGGCACATGTCTGACTGCAGCTGGGCAATGGAGCCTGCTGGAACCTCCCTCCCCGGCAGGGTGGGCATCTCCCGGTGCCCCTCACCCAGCCGGTGCCGGGGGGCTCTGAGCGGGGTCCCGGCGGGGGCAGGAGAGCCCAGAGCGCCATGGCGAGGGGCAGGGCAGGGACGGGATCCTCTCACCTCCCGGCCTGCGGGGCTGGCGATCGGCTCCTGCGGGGCGGGAGGAGACCGGGCCCTGCCCGAGGGGTGCCGGGGGTACCGGTAGGGATGGGGAGGCGGGTGCGAAGGGATCGGGTCCAACGCGGAGAGGGGTCAGGGGCTACGCTGGGAAGGGTCTGTGAAGGGATCGGGTTGTGCCCGGGGCTGAGCGCGCCGTGAGCGGGCACAGCCCCGAGGGGCATAAGAGGAAGGGGCGCCAGGGGAAGGGGCACAGGGGGAAGGGTCCCCGCCCAGGCAGGGAGGTCAGAATCCCGCTCGCTCCCCGATCCCCCCGGCCCCCACCTACCTGCCCCGGGAGGGGCCGCGCCGTCAGCCGGGCCGGGGCTCGGCGCTCCCGCCGCCCGTCCCGCAGCGCCCGCGGG